>NW_023994576.1:52500-190000 GCF_015586225.1 Lucilia sericata
ACAGCTACATATATATTTCTTAACTTTTAATTTACAATAACAACAGTAAATGTAGAAAAAGGAAACTTGTATTTCTTGGAAATTTTAAAAATAGACTTGTTTTTTTCATTTTTGCCTTAAAACCCCTTCAAGCATGAAAAATTACTGAAGAAAAAATAGAAAAAGGAAGAATGGTATTATTGAGTGTCCTGTCAATCTGCTAGCAAACTAAGCTGGGGTATCAGTTACTTTTAAAACAGAAAAGTTAGAAATTATAGTATGTTGAAGGTTAAAAAGTAATTTCCAACATTTTTTAAATTACTTAAGACTGTTTTGAAGCATTGGATTGCTATTTAGTTGCTCTTTTCTGTAAATGTTTGTCATGTTCGAAATTCAAATTTGTTACCATTATGTTCATATTTTATGACTATTTCAATTGGACATGGAATATTTAAATTTAAAAGAAATGTACTTTTAAATTTAAAGTACTAAATTACTTTTCGGTAACTTTCTACTATTTACTAGTACACAGACTAGTGTCTTGACTAGTCTGTAGATTATTTACTAGACTATGAACTATTCTATGAACTAGTATATTGACTAGTCTATGAACTTTTCCATAGACTAGTGAATTATTATATGAGCTAGTCTATGGATTGCTGGTCTATGGATTATTCTATTGACTAGACTTTGGTCTAGTCCATCGACTAGTCTATGGAATTGTACATTGACTGATCTGTAGACCAGAATATGATTTATTGACTAGTCTGTTAACTATGGTCTAGTCTATTGAATAGACTATGAACTATACTGGTCTATAAACTATTAAGTAGTCTATGGACTTGTCTATTTACTAATCTACTGACTGGTCGATGAACTAGTCTATAGACTGATCTATGGATTAATATATTCTGTAGTATATGGTGCAGTTTATTGACTAGTTTATAGACTATTCAATGGACTACTATAGACTATTCTATGGACTACTACTATTTAATTTATGGACTAATCTCTTGACCAATTAATGGTTTGTTCATCGAAAGTTTAAAAATTAAAAGAAATACTTAAAAAATTACAGAATTTCCCATCCCTGTTTATTGCTATTATGTTATATTAGTTGTCTATTGTTGACTAGCTTGTGGACCTAACAAAGCTAAAAATAAACAAATGTACCCACTAGAATTCTATGCAAATATGACGACCCTAAAGGTCTCTCACTATTTTATTTTAAATACGGTTTCTATCATGACAGGTAAGTATGTGTATATGTATGTATACAATTTATAATAGGAAAAGCAATATGTATGTATGTATGTAAATAGCACCAAAAGAAAAAACCCAAAAACAAAAATAAACAAATATCTTCCATGCTATGGTTGAGCAAATACAACTTTTCCATCTTGTGGCTAATACTTAGAATGATTTTTTTTAATATTTATTTATTTGTTTGTTTTCATTTCTTATAACATTTTTTGGCTAAAAATAGAAAAGAAATGTAATAATTTTGAAAATCAATAATAAGACTTTATAATAAACAATCCAAAACACCACATTATTCAACCATAAATATAAAAAGAAACATAAAAACCTACTAAAAAAAGGTTTTAAATATTTTGTGCCAAACTTTTAAAAACAAATAATATATGAAAAATGACAAAAAAAAAATTTGCCACAATAAAAATAAAACAGCAAATAAATCAGTGAGTAAAAATGAAAAGCTTGTAAAATAAGAAAATTAAACAAAAACAATAAAAATGGAGGGTTTTAGCAAAACGGAAGTTAACACTCATACTTAAACATACGGCTACAAAAACCCACTACTCTTCTTCTCTAATATACACAAATGTAGGCATACTTAAATCTGACAGAGCTTAAAAGTATGCAATACTTTTTTCCCCTTTTAAATCACTGCTTGATATTTTATAAAACTAATTTGTTTTTTAATGGAAAAATTATTTGTATTTCAAAAGAAATTTGCACATTAATTAGACTTACATACATATGTATGTATATAAAAATATCTACATACATATGTATGTCACATACATTTTTACACTTGTTTGTACGTTTAGATGTATGTATTGTATACATATTTGTCATATATATATGTACATTTGTAAGTACATTCTCCTGCTGATTATTATTTTTCGTTATTAATTCAACTGTAATGGAATTATCCTATATAATGAAAATTTAATTAATGAAGCATTTAAGTCTTCATTCAAATAATATGTTTTAAAAGTTTATTTACTACGGATCTTTGATGAACTGTAAAACATAATAAGTTTTTCAGCTTTCTTCCAAATTAGATCTGCTCACATTGGAAAACATACGGTTCGAAATACATAATTCCTGATTTATTTACGATTAAGTGAACTAACTAACTAACTAACTAACTAACTAACTAACTAACTAACTAACTAACTAACTAACTAACTACTAACTAACTAACTAACTAACTAACTAACTAACTAACTAACTAACTAACTAACTAACTAACTAACTAACTAACTAACTAACTAACTAACTAACTAACTAACTAACTAACTACTAACTAACTAACTAACTAACTAACTAACTAACTAACTAACTAACTAACTAACTAACTAACTAACTAACTAACTAACTAACTAACTAACTAACTAACTAACTAACTAACTAACTAACTAACTAACTAACTAACTAACTAACTAACTAACTAACTAACTAACTACTAACTAACTAACTAACTAACTACTAACTAACTAACTAACTAACTAACTAACTAACTAACTAACTACTAACTAACTAACTAACTAACTAACTAACTAACTAACTAACTAACTAACTAACTAACTAACTAACTAACTAACTAACTAACTAACTACTAACTAACTAACTAACTAACTAACTAACTAACTAACTAACTAACTAACTAACTAACTACTAACTAACTAACTAACTAACTACTAACTAACTAACTAACTAACTAACTAACTAACTAACTAACTAACTAACTAACTAACTAACTAACTAACTAACTAACTAACTAACTAACTAACTAAACTAACTACTACTACTAACTAACTAACTAACTAACTAACTAACTAACTAACTACTAACTACTAACTAACTAACTAACTAACTAACTAACTAACTAACTAACTAACTAACTAACTAACTAACAACTAACTAACTAACTAACAAACTAACTAACTAACTAACTAACTAACTAACTAACTCACTAACTAACTAACTAATTGATTTCAGCATACAAACGGGCAGTCAGAAGGATAGTAGGTTCAAACTCCGTTATTTATAAGGACTCGAAATATATACGTATACTTTATAGGGTTGCAAAACTCTAACGGGATAACAAACATATACACATATGTATACCCTTCACCTGAAGAAGAAGAAGGGAATACAAAAATATAATTATTTTTAAGAAAAACGAAAACTTTTTCGGAATTAAATCACTTCAAATGTTGAAAATGGAACTGAAATTTGTTTAATATTATTGATTTTTATTTAATGTTAATTAAATTAACATTTTTCAATTAATTTATAATAATTCGATCGGAATGGAATTCTGTGACAGGCCAATAAAACTAAATTTATGAAAATATATATTGTTTTCTGCTTTCTTTAATCCAATCAAACACTATTTGAAAAAAATTCTTTTAAATTCCGTTTTCAAAATAATAATTTACGTTGTGTATATTTTCTTATAAAAATTAAATAAAAATGTGACTTATTGAAATCCATCATTGAATAATCTTAAAAAGTCTTAGCAACTGTAATGACATTATATAGAGTGGAATGTATGACAATAATTTTTGGAATTTAAAAAAAAATATTTCAAAGACATAATAATATCTTCAGTTATTTATGATGGTAGACAAAAAATTTTTCTTTCACAAGGTCAAACTTTAACGGCGCCGACCCAATTATCGTTATACTATAAATTGTAATATATATAAGTTTTTTCTTACATTTAAAATTAATTTTTAACAAAATATTAATTTTTATAATTGAACTCAAAATAAAATCCTATTTAAAAATTTAATACCTTTAAATGACTGCTTTACCTAAATAAATATTCATATAACTACGTTCATAGCATAACAATAATAATAAAAGGAAATTTTTTATTGTTGTGTTTCCCTTAGATTTTATAACAAAAATAAAACAAAAAACACACATAATCTAGGTAGAAAACATTTAAAATAAAAATAATAATAAAGTTTATACAATGAATGAATAAAGAAGGTTTATGTCAATGTATTTATTTGTGTCTACATAATGCTGGTATTAGTTGGTGAGAAAATCTAAAAGAAATTCTATATAATTCCATTCAAAAATATGAGATTTATGTATGTATGTATGTATGTGTAATGACGATGGTGATGATGGCGTTGATATTTCGATAAACAATAGTTCCTTTGGGTTTAATAACATAGTTACCGAACTAAAAATCAATTAACACTTTCAAAGATTTGTGAAATGTACTTTAAACTTGTAACTAATAAATATTAATTATACGCCTTGAGGTTTTTTGCTAAGATAAAACTTTATCACGTATACGCCTAGTGTTTTAATTCAATAATCTTTTGTATTTCTTTTGTTTCAAAGTTAAAATTAAATCAATTAATTTATAGAGTATATTTAGTTGACCCGTTTTTATTTTCTTACTTTTATTGAACTTTTCTGTTGTGTTAGTAATTACGTTTTGCTATTCTTTTTGACTTCAGTAATAAATTTCACTTTATTTTAATTTTTTTTCTTTTTACTTTTGATTTTATTGGTTTCTCGCGTTTACGTCCGTTGTTGACGAATGTTAAAAAGACTTTAAACATTCGAAAGCCATAAAATTGTAAAATTTCCTTTAGTTTTTCCTGAACCTATGACAACTGCTTTCTTGGAATAAGAAGAAAAGCTTTACAAATAAAAAAGCTCGAAAAAAGCTTTCCACAAATAACTGTAAGTAGACAGTGAGAAAGAAATGTGGTTAATAATAAATAAGAATATATTTATTTAAAAAAGGGCTCAATAAAACCAAACTTTTATTCTCATAAACAAATTTCACTGTACTCGATATACAAACATACATATATTCATCATACGTATGGTATGAGTGTTACTTTACTTCATTTTCTATGAAAGAGAACAAAAACAAGAATGATAAAGTTGAATGAATGTTTTGGTCTTTGGTGTCTTTGTAACAGGTTGAGTTTTTTTTTTACTTTCTCCACTTATTTTGGTTTCATTTTTATATTTATTTGCTTGTGTTTTTCTTTTATTTGTATGTATTTTTTTTAATGTGTGTGCCTCTCTTTGTGTATGTATGTTTATTTCTTTATCCTGCATTAAAAACAATGGTTTGTGGTTATTCTATTTTTAGCTCTATAAAACCGGAATGATGGGATTATTGCCTTCTTTTTTTTTTTTTGTTTTGTTTTTTTCAGTCGTAGTACATAGCCCTCCCTAGTATTTTATTGGTTTGGATGAAACATATGGCGTTTGTATGTAAATTAATGATTATTAAGTTAAGTATTTTTGTTTCTATTATCTATTTAAAAATAAAAAACATATGGTCAAATTGCAAAAAGGTGTTAATGTAAAAAGGATTCAATTTTCATTTTGCAATTTAAAATTTCGAAAAGTTAAAATATAATAATTTAAACAAAAGTTTAAGCATTGGTTAACTTTCATGAGTTATTATTACTTATAATTATTACTTCATGAGTTATTTACGATTAAGTGAATTTCGAAATTCGACTTTATACGGAAGCTGACCCGGAAAATATTTCGGTGAATAATTTGTGTATGTACACTTTTTAATGAATTATGTATGTATATATATATTTCGGAAGTGGACCTTATATTGTAGCTATGGTCAATTATGGAACGTTCTAATTTTTGAAATAGTTGCTGAAAAAAATAATCAAGAATAGGAAACTTCTCGAAAGTATGATATAGCAGATATATGGGTCTTCTAAAAGGACAGAAACAGCCAATGATTTTTGTTTTAACTAGTTCTAAGGAAGCTTTAGACTATGTATACAACTTTTTTAGAACTGTTCTGGAACTAGTCCTTTATCTATGGAATACTGTTTCGAATTGTTACGATTAGGATTGATTTTAGGAGACATTTAATGAATTTTCATTGGTATACAATTCCCTAAGATTTCCTATCTAGGTGTGTAAAATTTTCATGATTTGTTTTAATAGATCTCACGTATTTGTCAGCCATATCAACAATTTCGACATATAATATTAATTTATAAGTTCATGGTAGTCCAAATGGCATCCAGAATTTTTAGAAATGCTTTGCAAATAGTAATAATTATTTTAATATAATCTTATCGTTACCTACTACCCTCTTCTAATTTAATATTCATAATAAATTTTAATTCCTTATAACTTTATTACATACAATTTAAACGACTTAATTTAAATCAGTAAACATATCAAAAAAAATTAACTTAATTGCAGCCGGGGAAAGGTTCAACACGATTTTTACGCAAAACAAATTGAATTTTACGATTCATATCCTCGTTGTAAATGGCTTTACATTTTTCGAAATTAACACGACGTCTGACCTAAAAACAAAAAATATATACAAAACAAAAAGATTTTGTAATAAATTATATTATTAAATTGACGACAAATTTATTTTACCTGGTAAGGTTTCTCGTAATAACGTGTGCGTCTAAATTGATCGAAAATTTCCTCTTTGCCCAAAATGCGATTCAGCAAGCGGCAGGCTTCCTCCACATTATTGTTTTGCACCAAAACAGTGCGGGCCAAAAATTGAGCGTGTCTCATATTAAAACTGTAGAAAATTGTATAATTTTAATTAATATTTTAATATTCCTGCGACAAACAAAAAATTGTTAAATAATGAAAAATAATTTTACTGTGAATTCACCTGTTTACAATAGAAATGTCAAAAACATATGTCTTTTCCACAACAAAGGCTCTCAAACTGTAAACATTCACAATAATTGAATAACTTTTCACAACACAAAGTTGCTTATAAAAGTACTAGTTAAACATTCCTGTACACCTAATAAAATTTAAATAAGGTGTTTTACCCGTCACAACATTTGTGTATAGAAATGTCAAATTCTATATATAAAAACTATTTTAACGTTTGCAGAAATGTCAGACTTTGTAGAGAAATGTTAAAAAATTGCAACTTGTTAAGATCTTTTTAAATTCACCCTAGTATAGTGTATTTTTGTGAATGGATTGGAAAAGTTGTGTCAATTACGAGGAATAAAAAATATTTTATGGAATAAATACAAAAAATCTTAAGAAAATTTAACGTCAAGCTAAAAATTAGGACATTTACAAGCTACTCATTAACATTATTAGCAAATATTTAATATATTTAAGTGCATTTACGTGGAAGTATTGAAGGTTTGTTGTCTAAAGACTAGAATGAAAAAATGCAAAAAAAAAAACAAACCAGTGTATGACAAAAAATGAATATTATTGATGTTTTCTGTTTTGTTGGTTGATTTTATTGTGCATAAAATTTCAGTGTTTTTTCAGCTTCCATTTGTTTTCTGGTGTTTTCTTTTTGGTTTTAATTTTTATTACCCACAAAATAGCTCAAGTGCTAATCTAACAATACTATTATTTCTTAACATTTGTTTTATTTATTCGTTAATAAATATTTAACGTGTGTATTTTGATGTTAAGATTAGGAAATTGTTGTTTTTGTTTTCCACTCACTTTTTTGAGGACGTCATTATATTTTAAAAGGTTTTCTATAACTTGTAACATTTTTCACCTGGTTTCGTGTTTTTATTTTGTTTTGCTAATTATTTATGAAAAAATTGAAAATAAAAAGTTGTTAACATATGACTCAACCACCTTTGCAGCTTGGCAGTTGTAGAAATAATACACACAATAAGTACGAGTTAAATTAAACCAGCATTCTTCGGGGTGTGTACGCTTGTTGTTGTGCGAATTCAATACATTTCTCACCCTTTCCTGTTTGTGTTTTGTTGCAACTTCTGGTGCTGTGCCTCAAGTTTTTTTGCTGCTGCAGAAGAGGTCTTGCATTTTGCTTAAGCCAGGCTTATTATTGTACTAAGTGGTTGTTGATTTAAAAATGGTCAATGTACCACCAATACCACCATTATTATGCAGTACACCACCGCCCATTGATTTTGGTGAAGATGATGAATATGTGGATGAATTACCGCCCACTCTTGACGGTGTGGTCGACGATGATTTTGGTGACTTTCTTACCGTTGATGATGCAAATACCAATGGTAAGTTATAATATATAATAATTACAAGATTATAATTTATAATAAGCTATAGTACATACCTATAGACTAATCGATTTTTGGAAAGATATATGTAGGTACCTATAAACTGTTTTTAAGTTAGGGTCGTGAATACTTTCTATTATAGATCGATCTTCTTTAATATTATACAAACTGTATAATTTAATCACTATAATGTTATGAATGTATTGATTATTAAGAGAAGGCAGTCTATGGCGGTTTGGTCGAAATATGGACAGATGATCCTAACATGTTTAAAACAAATTACTTCTTCGTAAAAAATATTTTCTGAAGAGGATCCCAAATGTGGTTTGTACCGTTAAATTTAATTTTCCTCCAAATCTAAGTTAGTTGAGGTGCTATTAATGAGTGTTTACACTTAATTCCATGGGTCGAATATAAGATATGATAAAGCAAGGTTCTGCGTCCCATACTAGAACTATTATTTTTATTATTTCCGCACAACAATTTAATAAATAATTTTCCCCCCTTTTCAGAACCTCTGCCTTCACCACGACCACCTTCGGTATGTGATTTACCAGCAGTCAGTATTTACGATGGCTTAATACCGCCCCCAGAAGAAAACCTTAAAAATCACGCAACAATACCCTCGTCACCAACGCCACCACCAACACCAGAAGATAGTAAAATAAGCAAAAATTCTAAAAATACCACAAAATCTATAAACATAACTGAGGCATTTAATTTTAAAGTAAAAAGTACATACGAAGAGGAATCTAAAACCCTTGAACCAAAAGGGGAAAGCAATAATTCCTCAATGGAAACTAAAGCAACAGATGGCCAACCTAACACAGAAAGTCTACAAATAGAAACAAATGATTTAGAAAAACTAAATAGTCAAATGGAAAGCCTAGACATAATTCAAAATCCAACAGCTACCCCCGGTTTAAGTAAAAATGTAAAAGATTTAACCATTGAAACTTCAAACAATGAAGCCAAATGTAATAGTAATAAAACGAATCTAAACTGTATGCAAAATATGGTGTCCATTGAGGATATAGAAGATGATTTAAGTGATGACGAATTGTATTCACCAAAAACACCGAAAAATTTTATTGAAACTGATAATTTAAATGATTATTTTAAAATCGAGGAGATAAAAACAACCACGAACACGGGGAATTTAACAAAAGTTAATTCTAAGGATGTAGATGCTAAATCTTTGGATTCTTTAGACAATAATGAATCTGCCTCCATTGGAAATGATAATGACAATGAATTTAAGTCATTCTCCAGCAATAGTTTTATGCAAAACAATTACGATATGCCGCCACCATTGCAGGACGATACGAACAGTATCGATGATGATGATTTTGGAGATTTTGCAGATTTTCAAGATTTTCAAGATTTCAGTACGTCCGTGACACCTGCAGAAACTCAATATTTTGTTAACAATACAGTACCTGTCAGTGACATTAATAACAAGCAACAACATAATGACGATTTAGAATTTAATGGTTTTAATGATTTTAACAATTATAATACAACTAGGGAAACTACAAATGTAAATACTAATAACGAAAAACAGGAAGATGTTGAAGAAAATAACACCTTAAAAGATTCTAAAGCGGAAGAGTCGGATAAATTTGAACTGTATACTTCACACTCTAACGCATTACCCGACAGCATAGAAGAACGTTCCAAACAATATACTTTAGCAAACGAAATTATAACTCAGGAAATGCCACAAGATAATAATAGTAAAAACATTAATAAAGTATCATCAACTGTTGAAAACCCCTCAGAAGATTTTAATGAAGAAAATAAAGAAAGATCCCATTTAGATAATAGTTTTGGTGATTTTAATTCAGCCACAGTTAACAAAGGACATGATAATGACGAGGATGATTTCGGTAATTTTGCTGAATTTTCTAAGCCTACTCAAAATTTGCTTAGAGAAAATACAGAAGTTTTAAAAAATATTGAGGAACCAAAGGAATGTTCCCCAAATACTACAAATGATGAGGAATTTGATGATTTTGCCGATTTCGAATCGCATGAAGTAAACCTCAATACGGAGCAAACAGCTAATGAAGCTCATACTTTTACTAATAATGAGGATCACAATGTTCCAGAACTAAATGACGTGGAAGAAGATGATGATGATTTTGGTGATTTTAATACAGCCCAACCCATAACACCAACTGCCTCTAGCCTAACACTAACAAAAACTAGTCAAAATATCACCGCAGCAACAACGGCTTTACCACCAACACATAATCTCAATGAACGCATATCGAAAATTTTACAATTAATGTTTACTCCGGCCATAACTCAAGCAGCTGATGAAAGTGCCGATGAACTTAAAACCGATAAAATACAAGATATACCCTTCACATCCATTGATGCGGCAAAAGCTTTAGAATATCAATGGTTAAACTCGGATACACGTCATTCGTTTATAAGAGCTTTGGGAATAGACTCGAGAAATATTGTAAGTTTATTATGAAAATTGTCTTGTTTTAGTTTTTTTGTATTCTACAATAAAGTTTTTCTTTTTCTTTAAGCTTTTTGGTGAAAATTGGAATCCTTCATTGCCCCGTTTTGCAGCTAATCTGAGTTTTAATCCTTTAAAACCTATGAAACCTGTACAATCCTCTAGCAGTGCAGCTGATTCTAATACAATGTTAGAGCCCATACCAATCATCTCAGAGTCAACTAAAACTTTGGATGTAACAGGCAGCGTTAAAAAGGAGTCTTTCGATTTGGATTGGAAACCAACAAATACTCAAGAGCAAACAACAGAAGGTAAATGTTTTTGAAATATTGTTCTCTTCTGCTTGTATTTTAATATTAGAATAATATTTTTCAGCTTTTAAAGAAACTACTGTAACACCCGTAGCACAGTCTGCAACTCCAATAACCTCAGTACCTCCTGTAACCAATGAACCGTCACCAGCAGAACCTGTATCGTTAACAATTTTTGAAAATCCTCTTGAAAATGAGGATAAATTTTCTAAAACTCCACCCATTAGTGAAATGGAATCTATACCAACTTTTTCGTCTCCCCTACCTACAAACAACTTGGACATGGAATTGGAAGCCTCACAGAATGCTGGCAGCAATCTTGACGATTTCGTTATGAAAGATATTGAAGATAATTTGAAAAATACCCTTAACATAAATGAAGTTGTGGTAACATCTACTTTCACAGGATCATTTAAAGAAACTCACATTTATACACCACCCAAAACGAGTGATTTTGAAGTGAAAACTACAACAGGAGCCTCTACGACATCGTCATCACCTTCGAAAGTTTCCCCTATAGATTTCGATTACGAAAAGGCTGCCATGGGTGTTATAATAAACGAAACTGTAGTTAAAAAGGAATATAGAGATGTGGAATATAATCCACCTTTTAGCATGGAATCTCTCAGTAAATCTGTCACAAATAAAAGTGAAATGTTTGAATCTAATTATCCCAACAACAGCAATACAAACAATATCATCGCTGAAACAGATGTTGCAGTGGGGGATGAACAGGAATCTAGTGATGATTTTAGCGAATTTCAATCAGTACCAACTGAAGTAATTATGCCAACAACGAAACCGGTGGCTGTTAACAATACAAAACCTTTAGAAGTACCTAAACCAACTACAGTTTCTCACGGTGGTATGATCTTAAGTCCAGCCATTTTAATACCTCAGGCCATATCCCTGGAACAGCAGAAACCAAAAATAGAATGGGGTGATTCTACAGCCACTATAAATCCTGAAGAATTGGCACGCATTGAGGAGTTATTCCCAGAGCCTAAATCACTTAAATCCTCTAATGGCTCAAATTCATCACAAAAATCAACTCCTACCCACCAAGTGGCCTCCACACCCTCCATAAGTGCCACCGTAGCCAATAAGGAGTTGGAAGGCAATCTTAATGATGACGATGATGACTGGTCAGATTTTGTTTCAGTAACCGTTACAAATAATGCATCTGCGAATAGATTGGCAAACAATAATAATATTTTGGCCAAAAGTCCAGCTGGGTCGCCTTTTAAACAAAGATCTCCTGTAGTAAACCATAGAATGCCTCCTGCCACACACCACAACAATTCCAATAATGATGACGAATGGTCGGACTTCGTTTCGAGTGCTCCGCCCTCACAGCAGTCTGCCTCATATCGAATTCCTCAGTTTAATAGTGGTGCCTGGCAGAATGCTAATTTCTATAATAATCCCTTAAGTATGTATCACAAGGGACCCTTAAATGTCCCCTCAACAGCTCCAGCAACTAATCCAACTCAAAAAACTCTTTACAACAACAATAATAACTACAACATCTCTCAACAGCCATACCAAATAACAAATAATTTACCATCTCTTATGGTGGGCAACAACCAACAAATGCAGCAACCACCCAATAATGTCTATCAGCAACAAATACATGTTATGCAAAACTTCTCAACAGCACCAGTACCTACTCCTGAACGCCTTTCGGCAGCAGCAAACGCCGCCAAAAACAATCAATTCCAATCTATAGGCTCCGCGAAAGTAGCACCAAGTATAGCCCTAATACCAGACTTGGGGTTTGTAGCACCAGCCATACCCACTCACACCTCGTTCATCAATTCTTTGCCCAAACCAAGTATTAATACGAAGAAATGACGTTTGCTCAATCACAATCAAACTACACACAATCACCACCAACAACAACAACTTAACAGCCAAAATTCCCAACAGCAACAACAACATTCCCATTCAATGAATCGTTTTCGAAAGACGACTGCGTTGACAACGACCGCCATGATGTCGAAAAATCCGTACCGTTCCAATAATGCAAATGTATGTGTGTCTAGTTACAGTGATGATATTCTAATATAGAACCAAATTTAAACAAAAAGGAAAAACAGAAACATAAATGATAATTAGTCCTTAGTCCTTAACTCTCAATGTGTGTGTATACTTTTTAACTTGAATTTGTTTTAACTTAGTTTAGTATTAACAGATTTAAAAAGTTTTGTATAAAGAGAAAATTGTTTAGTCTGGACAACTTGCTCGTTATAATAAATACTTTTTAACATTAAAAAAAAATAAAACAAAAACAGATCCTCCGCTATTTAATAAAACATTTTAAAGGGATCATTTTACGTATTTTTGTACTTAATTGTTTTTTTTTTTTTTTTTAAGTTAAGTTTTTATCCTTAACGCCTGTTTTAGTCTTGTTAAAACCAAAAAAAAACTGCAAATGTTATTTTTTGGCATAATTTATTATGTTTTTTATTATTATTATGTATTAATATTAATATTCGCTTTAGAGTAAAGAGATTGTAAATATTATAATCACTAATTATTTTTAATAGTCTTTAGCAAGTTTAAGAGAAAATGTGTTTGTTTGTTTCCTTGTTTCAATCAAATGTACGATTTTGTTCGTTCTTTTTTTGAAAGCGAAAATTTAATGTAAATTATGATTTTTATTTGTTTTAAAACATATGTATAACCAAAAGTAATCATCAACTATTATATTATAAAAAATTACAAAAAGACAAAAAAAAAACAACAAAATATACATATAGATAAAATAAATATAATATATTGTTATAATAAATTAAAAACAAAAGGATAAATATGAACTTATTTTTAATTAAGGGATCAAAAATTTATGATACGCCATTGAAAGATCGGTGGGAACATCGGCACCTTATTTTTTCGCCATACAAACGGGGCCACCCAATATTAAAAATTTTCTGAAACTCAATTGGAAAATTCCGAAATACAATAACAAAGTTATGAAATACAATTGGAAACGATTTAGTTATATTGGTGTATGATATTAAACATCTGAATGTGAGTAACCATAGCACTGATTTATACGAAATATTAAACCCTTGGCAACCTTTTTCATTAATTATTTTCTTTTCACTTCCCAAATAAAAACTATTTTTTTCAAATATTTTTTCCCTAACAGAAATCTTTTCATATTATCAGCAAAAAATAACCAATAAAATGTTGGAACATAGTGAATCCCACAAATTAAATGAATTTGGTTTTATGGATTATAAAAAACCATTGGGTAACGAGCAGGATATGAGGACATCAACTTACCTGGGACATAAAATAATGGGTGACACTATGTTGAACAATAAGATACAGCCAATGTGCAAAGAAACAAAATCTTATGAAGAAGATGCAGTTTTGGAAAAACATAGAACTAGTGATTATAAAGCAAATTATGTGTGGAAGGTAAAGTTTCTACTTTAAGGTAAACTTATTTAGGTATAATCTTCTAATAAATCAATTTTATTCAGTTCGGCATTCCCGATGAAATACGCAATGTTTCTTTGGATAGAAAAATTCACTATATGAAACCCTTTTACGATTGTAATCTTAAATTCCTTAAAAGACCCATGCGCCCCGCTAGTAGTGTAACCCATTCCGATTATATTTGGCAACCTGAAAATACCACTTTACCTCCAGCCATTCCTCACATACCGTGCGCTGTATCCCCTACTAAAATCGTTGTAGATCGTAATAAACCTGGCTATTCAAAATTATTGGATCCATCTGCCACTACCACCAGTCTAGATTACTGTTATCGTTCCCCCCAAGACATCATGAATAGTATTGCGGCCAATGATAATATAACATTTTGGAATTGGAAAGACACCGAATATCGTGAGAAAAAAGTATTTCGTGTTAAGGAAGCACAATTATGTGATAAATTGCCATCGAAAGACTGTACGAAAAGACGCTGTGAATTTCCAAGTAAAGTCAAAGCTGTACCCAATTCTGGTTTGATCACAGAAGTTCGAGAGAATTATGTAAATCCCAATGAACGTATTATCGATTATGATAATAGTTATATAAAGAATGATTTAACTTTTGTGGCCAGTGAACCGTTAATGGCTAAGACAGAATATAATGTATTGGGTTCGGGTGAATGTACGCAGAAGTTTGTTTAAATCTTAAGATCTTAAAATTGTTTTTGGATAAAAAACTCAACTCTTTTTTAAAATTATATATTTCAATTTAGTTAGGGTGGATTTCTTAAGAATATACCTTATTTAAAATATTTCAAAATTTATTTTAAAAAATCAATTTTGAGTCAACGAAAGCTAATTAAAGTTTTGTATTTGTTAAAAATAGTACATTTGTAAAAAGTAATTTTAAAATAGATTAAAATGGATATTTTGTAATAGCTTACTTCCCGTCTGTCGAAATTATTGATACTTTAAAATATTATACTTCCTTTCGTTTTAATTTAATCTTTATTTAAAATACTGTAATGTTTATATTTTCATAAAAATTTTGCATATTAAGAAGTAAAATAGGAAAAATTTAAAAATTTAAATATCTCTTGAAGCAAACAAGATAATGCATACATGTATTATTATATTTTAAGTTTTAGCTCATTCGGATCATGGTATATTAATTATATGGTAGTGTTAACAGAGCATTTTTGATGATACTGTCAAACTTCATATATAAAAAATACAATGAATGCGATCTATTTTTCTGAATTCGTCGACGACACTATCTTATAATTAATATACATATGTATCTTGATTCGGATCATAAATGGATTTTTTTGAAAAATGTGATACCCGGCCTGACCAACTTTGAGGAGCTACCCATTGGTCTTCATTTTTCCTACAATCACCTACAACTGTTAATCTCCAACCATGTCGAATTTCGTTCCCTAAACAGTGATTTTTTCCAAAAAGGATTTCTAAACCACTGTGCATCATAGCACTTTTTGCTCTTTCATTGGCGCGAAAATTACGCTAATCTTTAACGTAATGGATCTTAGACATTTCACTTATACAAAGTTTTCACATTTCTATAAAAACCTTGACTTTTTAATTTTTTTCTTGCCTTCGTATAAGTAGGAAAAAACATTAATTCATTAATTTTTATTAAAGCAAACATATTGTTAACACATTTTATTAACATAATAAATTAAATTAAAAAAAAAAATAATTAACTTTTCTCTAGTGCATTTAAATACTGCTTAAAATATTTTTACTTATTATTCACATAGATAAGCCCATCAATGATGTACTACTCCCTGGTCACATATGAATCATAGATTCATTCATATATAAATAAACAAGTATATTTCTACGGCATAAGAAATGAGGAACATTTAAGAAACACTCGCTCATTCACCACTATCTTGATAAAATGTATTGATATCTACATACATATGTATGTATATTCAATTTATATTGTTTATTTCTCATTTACGATTACGTAGTACGTTACATTTTAAAAAACAATTTACCCTGTTCTACTCAGTATTTACTTATTTTGCATTCGGCAGCGCTCATTTGATGCGGAAAAGAGTTAATTAAAAGTACAACAAAATACACCCAGTTAGTTCAATAAAAACTCTTGCAATGAAACTTTAGTTTATTTAAGATCGTCAAACATTGAAGCCAGCTCAACGAGAAATATACTTTTCACTCCAATTGGAATTAGTAGCGTTCGCTCTTTCGTAAATAAAAATAATTCAAAACAATATACATACCAAAGTATATTTACATACCTTTCAATATAAGGGCATGGGTTTCCCAGAAGTGATATTTTTTTTTTATTTAAAAAAACAAGAAAAAAACGTACTCACAAACGTAAATCAGTCAAGAAACTACTGAACCGATTTAGTTAAATTTTGACGTGACCAAACTTGTATTTGAAACTGTAGAAACAGTATTTTATGAACGAACATATTATGTACATACAGTGAATCAATTAAGTAATTTGCCTATGTAAAATTTTATAAATTTTAAGAAAAAACTTTATCTGAACAATTATTTTTAGCAAAATAAAGCAATTTGTTTGTTGTATTTTTTAAAGAATATCTTATATTTTAATAAAATACCATAAAAAGTAAAATCGTGATATTAATTAACGAGATTTTTGATCAAATGTGAACGTATTGTTAATTTTTAAGGTCAATAAAGTATTTTGCTTTTTTAGGTTTTTTGTTAATTTTTTAATATTGCTGCATTATTTTATAAAATTTAATATTTTTATTACTCCTATGTTTTAGAATGACACTTTTTAGATATTTTAGTAGTGGAACGACTAAGTTTGGACATTTCTTAACCGATTTATTATCCTATATATCTATAAGAATTTCTCAATATTTGACTTAACATGAAATCTATCGTTTCTTTGATTTAATTTCGAGAATAATAAGTAATTTTGAATTGGATACCTGATATATTAGGAAATCAATGGATTTGGACCTAGAAAAAAATTTTAGTGGCGTATAAATATATAGATTATAACAAAAATAATCTTGGTTTTTGGTCATATTGTATTGACAAACAAAAACTACATTACGGAAACCCCATCTATTTGGGGAGTACTGTGTGAATTTCATTTAGAATTGTGTAATATTGATTCTTATTCAATAAAGCTAACACTAAGTACCGTCCTAGCCACTCTAAGTATGGGGAAATCGCCGTATACCACTATAGAACTATTACATGCTAGAATCTTGATATTCTACCTCATATTTTGAATGCATTATTTTATGAATAAAATACAGTGGGCGTAGTTGGATTTGGATAGTTATTCTTGATTTGGGTTCTAACTATATATAAGTGTATGTATTAGTTGAAACTCGGGGGAGTTTTCCAGATTTTTCCTACCGAGCGCGTCCCCGGGTGGCGGATAGGGGGTGGTGATGGACCATCTGTCCTCTCCCAGCTTTAATTTCACTTAAGCTGAGGGAGGGCAGATTGTCCACCACCTGGGAATATTATATTCCCCGCGGACCAAAAAACTGGAAAAAGAAAAAAAAAAAACAAATATGGAAAATAAAAATAAAAAGATAAAAGTTACGGTGCAGGGCCTAAATAACCCAGTACCGGCGGCAAGTGTTGATCTACTCGCGAGTCACGTGTCGTCGTCATCCTGCAATCGTGAGCAGAATACTACTACGGAGGTGGGTACCTTGGCCTCCGTGGCGGACAATGCGTCAAGTGTACAGCATGCCGCTGGCAAAAATATAGGGGTGAAAGAGAAGGATGTACTCGGAGAGAGCTCTAAGCTACCTCAGCCTTTAAATATAGGTGAGGGTTCCGACTCTGAATCCTCAGATGATAATAATAATAATACCATTATAGCAAATCCCAAAAAGGATGAAGTAGAGCAAATGGTGAAAGAGGTGAGTGATAGCATAGCTAAACTACCTATTACTAAGAAAAGACTTTCTGGAGCACAGAGGAGGAAGTTGAAAAAGATGCTTCAGGAAATCATAGTTAGTCAATCCCACGACACTCCAAAGGAATCGGACTCTCTCACAAGATCTGAGGCAAAAAGGATCAGGTCACCCGAGGAGTTGACAACTGAGAATAAGCCTAAGAAGAAAAAGAGCTCCCCGTCTTCTAATACACAGTCGAAGCCAAGCCATACTTCACTCAAAGGAATCTCAAGTGAGAATCCTGCGAGTAAGGGTGACAACGCCAAGCCAGATATTCCGAAGATGAACACGTCGGCGAAATCAACCTCGAAGGTAAGGGAATCTCAAAAGAAGCCCCGAAAAACGAGGAAGGAGAAGCTAGACGGAGGAAAAGGTAAAGAGCCGCCATCTTACGCCAAAGTTGCCAGAAGTAGGCACCGGGACGATCTCTGCTATGCAGTTTACGATGCCGGTAATCCGACAGGCAAAATTCCAATAGACCAACAGAGTAAAATAGAAGACCTGGTCAACAATAAGATAGTGGACCATGCAATAGCTTCAAAGGGCAAACAACCAATAGAGAGCGAGAGCTGCGAGTTCAGCATGGGCGTGATGTTGATGAGGTTGGCATCTCACCAATATGTTAGCACCCTAAAGAACTTGGTGGAAAGTATCCCTCCTCCCTGGGACGGCGCTAGGCTGGGACTGGCAAAGAAGAGCGAGCTTCCGGTGCTCCTAAAGTCCACTGTCTACATAAAAGGATGGGGCAGTAAACTGGCTAATGAACGTATACTGGAAATTCTTGGAGGTCAAAATGCTGAGCTGGCCGTGGAAAAATGGGATGTCTTTTACAGGAAAGAAGAACCTGAGGGAACTTTATTTGTAATAGGTATCGACCAGAAATCCATGGCTAGTCTTGCCAAGAATAAAGGTAGGGCTTACTTCGCCTCTAAATCTGTCATATTCAAAATTGGGAAGGTGCCGATTGGAAGGGCTGTTACAACAAGCCTCGAAAAGGACACTAAAAAACCTAAGACCACAGTATCCACTACTGATAACGTTGAGGAGTCAAATCCTAAAATCGAGGAATTTACCATTAACTCGCCAGAAGAAAGTGTAGTTGCCCTTTCCAAAATTGGGAAGGCGCCGATTGAAAGGGCTGTCAAAACCGGCCCCGACAAGGACACTAAAACACCTAAGACAGTACCCAAAGCATCATTAGCAAGTACTAGCAATGTTGAGGAGTCAAATCCTAAAAGCGAGGAGGAAATCACTCACCCGCCAGAAGACAGAACAGCAATGCTCTCCAGAATTGGGAATGTGTCTATTAAAAATACTGCTATTCCTATGCCTGATAAGGACACCGCAGTGCCATCAACAGTACTCACTGCATTAATAGCCACTTCAGGCTATCCGGAGGAGTCAAATCCAAAGAGCGAGGAGGTGACCACCAACTCGCTGGAAGACAGTTTAATGGATGACCATGATTGAGGTTATCCAAATAAACCTCCATCGGAGCGAGACAGCTACCAACGCTCTGATGGCTAAAATCAACACAGGTAAAATACATATAGCTTTAATCCAGGAACCTTGGACGATTCGCAACAAGGTTTCTGGATTAAATCACGTAAATTTCCAACTTTTCTACGCTGATACAGGATCTCGCCCGAGAACATGTATCTTATGTCACAAGAACTTATGTTTTCTCCTCTCAACAGGATTATCAACATCGGATGCAACGGTGCTGAAGCAAGGTCGAGGCAACATATACCTTGCATCTATTTACCTGCCTTTCGATTCTCCGACCCTACCACCAACGTCGGATCTGATGAAACTGGTTGAAGAGGCACAAAGGAAAAATAAGAAAATTGTAATAGGTTGTGATGCCAACTCGCATCATGTAGCTTGGGGTAGTACAAACACCAATCGCAGGGGACAAGCCCTCATGGATTTCTTTAATACTAAAGACTTGATAACATTGAACTTAGGTAATAAAGCTACCTTCGTCAATAGAATCAGAGAAGAAGTATTAGATATAACTATATGTTCAGAAGAGCTTATAAACGAAATTCAGGATTGGAGAGTTTCGGACGAGCACTCCTTTTCTGATCATCGGTACATAAGATTCAAAATACTAAGGCCACCACCAAAGCCGATAAAGTTTCGGAATAAGTCTAAAACTAATTGGACAATGTTCGGGGCCTTACTAAAGAACCGTTTAGGTCAGGACACTTTTCAATGTCGAAATAAAGAGGATATAGATGCCAAAGTGGAAACGTTCACAAGTGCCCTGGTTGAATCGTTCGAGGACAGCTGCCCTCTGCGAGAGCGGAGATCTGCCCAGGAAAAACCCTGGGTAACTGGGGAGATCCGGAACCTTGGGAAGACTCTTCGCAAACTATTTAACCGGGCACGGCGTAAAAAGACCGCAGTATACTGGGATGAGTATCGTAATAAACTTGGTGAATATAAGAAAATCGTTCGAAGAGCCAAACGAGACTCCTGGAAACTTTTCTGTGAACAGGTAGATAGCGTAAATGAGGTATCGAAGATAAAAAAATTCCTATCCAAAACTCATGTCCAACCGGAATCTATGATCGATGACACGGGCAGGAGGCTTGAGGATATGGAGGAGACAATGAAACTCCTAATGGATTCTCATTTCCCACCCGGTATATCGAATAACATAGATGAACCGATATTGGAGGAAGGGGAGGGTAACACGGAAATAGTTATTACAACTGACATGGTTAAAGGGGCAATCAAGAGCTTTGCTCCCTATAAAGCTGCAGGGCCGGATGGAATTTTCCCGGCACTTTTGCAGATGGAGGCGGGACTGGTTTCCGTACATCTGTCACAGATATTCACTGCATGCTTAAAATTGGCATATACCCCAGTTAAATGGCAGGATGCAAGGGTAATATTTATACCCAAACCAGGGAAACCTAGCTATGCGACACCTAAGTCCTATCGACCGATAAGTCTTACGTCCTTCCTACTTAAAACCTTGGAACGGATAGTCGATAGCATGGTTAAAAGCAGCATACCATACAATGACCTTAAATATAAGCAGCATGCTTATGTAAAGGGACGATCGGTGGAGACCGCTTTAAATGAAGTTGTCCACTACATAAGTGAATCTTTCGATAGCAAACTGTATACACTGGCAGTATGCATTGACATCGAAGGCGCTTTCAATAACGTGCACACTGATACCCTTATCCAATCCCTAGACCAGTTTTATGTTGACCGGGTGCTCCGTAACTGGATCAACTACATGCTAAGGAACAGATGGATAAGCTGCGAGATGTACGATATAACTATCAGGAAAAAGGTATTTCGCGGTATACCACAGGGTGGCATTTTGTCACCTTTACTCTGGGTCACCACGATTAATAGCCTCCTAAGGACCCTAACCGAGAAAGGACTTAGACCTGTCTGCTATGCAGACGATGTCGTAATACTTTTAAAGGGAAAGGATCCAAATTACTTGTGTAGAAGAGCTGAGGAGGCTCTGAATACGGCCTTGAGCTGGGCTCAACCGAGAGGCCTCAATGTTAACCCGGCGAAGACGGAAATCTGTCTTTTCACAAGAAAGACAAAAATTTCTACATATACTGAACCTTGCTTCTTGGGCAAGAAGATACCGGTGACAGACAAAGTTAAGTACTTAGGTGTAATACTTGACCGGAAATTAAAATGGAGACACCACATAGAGGATAGGATCAACAAGGCACATCGGTGCTGGGCGATATGTAGGAGAACCATAGGCATGAAATGGGGTCTTAGTCCTACTATGACAAATTGGCTTTATAAAAGTGTAATTAGACCAATTCTAGCTTATGCTTCAATAATCTGGTGGACTGCTTTGGACAAAAAGTGTAATATCAAACTACTACAGGGAGTTCAGCGTACATGCTGCTTGGGTATAAGTGGTACCATGGGTACTACTTCAACCAAGGCTCTGGAAACGTTGCTAGATATTCCACCCATTGAAACATATATAAGATATGAGGCGGCGCTTACAGCCGAACGGCTCTTTACTTTAGGCGAACTGGCCAAAAACGGTTATAGGACACGTCATCAATGTATACTGGACACATTGGAAGGTTATACACATTCATCGGACGTGCCTGATCGCATACCAGACACTGAATATGTCGGAAACTTTGAAACGCTAATCCCAGATAGAATGTCTTGGTCAAGCGGAACATTAGAGCAAATACCAGTAGGAATCCGTTGCTACACGGATGGCTCTAAATTAGGGGACAAAGTGGGTCTGGGGTTCTATATTGAAGACCCAGAAACAGAAATATACCACCGTTTACCTAATCATAACACAAGCTTCCAGGCAGAAGTACGAGCAATAACGGAATGTGTAAATTGGATTAGAATAAATATGGCGCCCACAGGGCTTAATATATTTACCGACAGCCAGAAGGCAATTTGTGCGATATCAGGTGATAGAATTAAATCTAAGACCGTATTGGATTGTAAGAAAGCTTTAACTGAATACTCTCCCAGAGGTAAGGTTCACATCATATGGGTACCAGGCCACTCGGGAGTAGCCGGCAACGAAAGGGCGAATGTAATAGCTTTAAAGGGAAGGGAGCTCGATGTAGTTAACCTGACAAACGCAAAACCATTCGACGCAACAAAAGCTGAATTAAAAATATGGATGAGAGAATCCCATAAGGCCTCTTGGAATAATGAAACGGTGGGTAGAACCACAAAGATTCTATGGGGTGACCCTGATGAGAGCAAGACGAGAAATCTTCTCAAAATGAGCAAGTCTGAGGTTAGTATGATGGTACGTATTCTCAGTGGACACACAGGATTACGAGCACATCTATACAAAATTGGACGTGCGAATTCAGACGAATGTAGAGCATGTGGAGAGGACAGTGAAACTCTGGAGCACTTTCTTTGCCATTGTCAGGCATTCGTCGAAGTTAGATCCAAGTATCTTGGAAGTGATGTTATTCCAGAAATAACATTCTTAACCAACACCGATTGGAAGATTCTTAGGAATTACGTCCAGGAAACTGAGTTTCTGAACATGGAAAAATAATACATTCAGTGAACAATTTTTTTTTTTTTTTTTTTTTTTTTTTTTTTTTTTTTTTCTTGAATTGGAGCGCACAACAGGCCCGATAGTGGCCTAGGTGTATTTCTTCGGATTTGATGTAGTATACATCCTCCTATCAACCTACCTACCTACCTACCTACCTATTAGTTGAAAAATATTGCTTTTGTGGATCTTAGGTGATGAGAACCGCCTCTATTTGTAAATATCTAAATTAAGTATTTTTCCCGTACCACACGACAGTTCACTTTATATTGTTTCGAAGCAACCTAAGGTCTGTTTAGAGGTCAAAATTTATACGTAGTGTTCTTTTAAGTTCGTATATGGACTTTGGAGAATATAAATGAGGACTTTAATGGTTTTTGCTTGAATACAAGTCGCTCTCCTTTGGCAGTTAAAGATTTTGAATGACAACTCAGTGCGTTTTTTTTAAATAATTCTTTGTGTTATTTCATCAATTTCTATATTTTTTATATTTTTTAATGATTGATTAACCTTCACATAATTGAATTTCATTGATTTATATTTGTCCTAAAAATCTAAACTAGTTTTTTATATTGGAATTGCCTCATTATTTCCTTTTAAACATTTTTAACGCAAATAACTACACAGTTTCACAAAATGAGGATATGATTTTTGAAAATTACAATTGAAAAATACTTAACACGTGTCCTTTTAACAATAAAACAATAAATTCCAAAAAGCAATTAAAAAATAATTTGAAAAACCCAACGAAATTAACTGGAAATTTCAATATGCAAAATACTTTATTGACGTGCAAATTATGATGAAAAATAATAAAATGCAAAAACAAATGCACCAAAATTTTTATTTTAACATTTTTTTCTTGGTTTTCCCATTCTACACAATCTCTATTTTCAATTGGAAACCATAAATTTACTTTTTACCTGTTTTTTGGAATTTTATTTATGAACAAAAAACAAAATTCTCTTAAAAAAAGGTAGGCAAAAAACTTAGTTGATTCACTGTATATTCAAAAACGGAAATATGAAAATATGAAAATAATTTGAAAATATTAGTAAAATTTAAATTTAAATAAAAAATGTCATAGTCTAAAATTTTTATAGGTCGAGAAATACACCAATTTCGAATGTCCGCTTGTAGTTTAAGATCAAACTATGTATAGGTATAAACTTTAACATTTCGCATCCATACTTAAACCGCCTTCATTATTCTACTAAACCAATAAACAATTTATAACGAATAATTTTAATTTAATAAATGATCTTTTAAACAGCATAGAGTTAAGCTACGATTAAATTTATATTAAGACTAGCTATACCCAGTGTGCTTTGCTACCCTAAAATCTATATATAAAAAAAAACACTTTACGATTTTGAAGATTCTAACTACAATAGTTTTTAAGATATACGTTTTTTACATTTTGGGGAAGCCACGCAAATTATTGCAAGTTCGCCAACTTTTCCAAACGTTAATTTAGATTTTAATGTAACCTGTGAAAAATTTGAATAATATAATAGTTTAATTCATATGCCAAGATGCCAAGGTCCCATTGAAAGTCCCCCCATTTTTCTCTAAATGTTCACATAAATGGTTGTCAGATCTTACAAAGATTGCAGAATAATGTTCAGGAAATGCTAACAATTGTAAATTGAGACGGACAATAATAGACTGCCGATATTGTTAGATCTAATAACCGTGTATACATAGGCGACAAAATACATTAATAAAAAAGTCATATTTTCAAAAAAAAAAAAAAAAAAGTTTTATATAATTTTCGAAATTTGGTAGGTTTTAAACGATTTTGGTAGTTTTTTGACAAAAATTTGGTAGGATTAAAACTTGGTCAGTGGCAACGCTGATTGCTGTGCACCGCTTGACTAAATTTCTGTGCACAGCAGAATGCTCTCTTCTGTCTTTTCTAGAGTATTTATTATATTCTCTTAAGCATTAACAACAGAGTCAACAGATAGATAACCTGTTTTTTTGAACGTGGTTAGTTAGCACCAATGTGGTGAATTGGTTTCAGTAGTTAAACGTGTTTATCTGATGAATGCAACAATATCGAAATAATTTTAATTTTTTCTCGGTTTGTTTTGATTTTATATTTTACAAAAGAACTACATAAACAAAATTTACAACAATAAAAATAACTAAACATACAAAACAAATATTACTAATAAAAAGAAAAAGTGAAAATTGAAATCAAAACAAAAACGTTGAATTTCGAAATATAAAAATAAGTGCAAAGTATCTTTAAGATACGCCTATATTAAAAAACTCAAAACTTACTAAAAATAACAACAACTGTACATACATAAAGCGTAATAATAATAAAAACAAATCAACATTATGTCTTATGGTGCCGAGCGTGCTTTGGCCTATTTTTATCCCTTGGTTATAGTCTCCACGGTTATATGCTGCATTACATCGGCGGTGGCCTGGACACATTGGCGCTATGTCTTAAATGCCTGTCCAGACACTAATTGTGGTTGTTATTTACATGCCCAATCCACCTACTACTCATTCCAGGGTGGTCCAATAGCTTACTGTTATTATGCCACTTATGGCCAGTTGCTGCCTCTGCTCTTTTGTGTTGTTTTGGGCATTTATCATGTGTATCGTGTATGCATGGGCACTGCCAAGAGGAAGACAGGAACTACAACAATTAGACAAAGGTCAGTATGTAGAATATTGTTTATTAGATAAAAGTGTAATTGTGGTTTTGTGTGTATATTTATTTATAATATTTAATTAATAGCAATTTTGCATTTAGTAGAATGAGCTTTATTTATTTGTGTTCTACACGAAATTTTTCTAAAGTTTTGGTCAGAGGTTAAGTAACCAACACATAAATAGTCTAAATAACTTATGGAATAACTGACGGGCTGTCTACATAATGATGATTCAGAATTTAGTTGATTTAGGGACAGTTTTTAACTTTTAGATTAATGTTAAGTTAAAATTAATCTCCGGATGTTGTTTTTAAACCTTAATTATTTTGTTTTCTTTGCTTGAACTATAATTCCTTTTATTTTCCCCCTTATTTTTATTACAGATCCGGTGACATGGTTGTTGTAACTACTGAATCCGAATTAACCGATAATGATATATCACCATATTATTGGTTACCCACCAGTATTATAGCCTGTTTTATGTCAATTTACACACTAATATATGCCTCCATTTACACTGATGGTTTTGACGTCACTTGCAAGCAATATCGTGAGTCCCTGCTAAAAGAAATCCAAGGTGTAGGCAATATAGTACCCGTTATTAAGAGTCGCCTCTCGTGCTCTGCTATATTTGATTTTATGGATTATTTAGTGCAGAGTTCTTCATTTGAGAGACGTAAATATGGACATATTAATAGTTCAATATGCTTCCATATGACTTTGATTTTTGGCTGGTTGGCTGTATTCGGTTGGATTGTTATTGCCATTATAAATATAGTACAAACGAAACGAACAAGACCCTCAAGAGTTTAAATTTTGTATTACATTTTTATTTTATTATTGTAATTGAACTAAACCGAATAATTTTATATATATAAATGCCATGAAGGAGATTTTTAACAATGTTTACAAAATTTGTTTACTATTTTTTCTCTAAAACGAGTATTTACATGTAATAATAATAATCATAATCATAATTTAAGTTTTTATAATAAAACAATCACAATTAATTTTATTTGAATGTATCAAAATAAAAAATAATTAAATTGTATTTTTTTACAGAAACTATTTTCTTTTATATATCCATCCCTCCCAAACATTTTTCAACAAAACACTAGATATTCTTTTTTCATCTACTGACCTGCACCGACTGAAAATGTCCCATAGTCCTCATACAAAGATACATATTCTCGGAAATGGATTTATTGTTAATAATTTCGTCAAAAATATTGGTATCACCAAAAAATTTTACAGATATGTATGTATGTATGTATAATCAGAAATCATTACCAACTTAGATTTGAATCGGTTCATAATTGGTCATAGCTCCCATATAAGGTCCACTTCACTTAAATGCACATAACTAATTAAGAAATAAAGATATTGGAATAATATTCGACAAAAATTGTATACATATCGTCTCTACTAAATTGTTTTCGGATCGGTCCATAGTTGGACATAGCTCCCATATAATGCCCACTTCCGATAACTACGTAAACGGACATTTTTCATTACTGAATGAAGACATCGATATAAAATTCTAATCCTAAAATCACATATTTCATTGATAAATAAAGATATCGGAATAAGATTCCTCATAAATAAATATATATACAAATCACTCCCGAATTTTGTTCGGATAGGGCCATAAATTGTCTAGTCTCCGATATATGGTCCACTTCCGAAAATTACTTAAACGCTAATATATTTTTTGTATATATAAATTATTCTGAAAAATGTTTGGATCAGTCCATAATTAGTCAAAGCTCTAATATAAGATCTAATTTCTTAAGACACTTCATCCCATATATTTCATTAATATATATGGATAAAATCCGAACAAACACAAGCCTGACCGTTCTTAAAAAATTACGCAATAATTATTTCCCAACTCAGACCTGCATTACGACAGTTTGTTCTATTTATTCGAAACTTTTAAGAAATTATATACTGATAATTACAAAATCGTTGTTTGTTTTAGCTTTAAATTTTAAAATAAATTTAACGTTTTTTCAGAATATCTGAAACACTCTGTTTTTATTTATTTTAAAAATAGACCAGCTGCGTTATTAATCATAAGTGAATGACCAATTAACCCGTAACTACAGAAAGAAAAAATATTTTGACAGCACCTCTCTAAACAAAAATTTTCTCTTTTGAATGCTTTTTAAATATCATTATTTTTTTTTAATTAAAACATTTTTATTAAATACGACTTAAAACATTAATCTCTTCATAGTCAATTCAAAAATCAGCATTTTATTAATATAACACTTTGGAAGATTAAAAACCTGCAAAGAAGGGGACATAATTAAAATAACCTGCGTAGTTAAAGGTTAACACATATTTAGATTTTTTAACATTTTCGTCACTTTTTAGCAAATCGTTCTTAATGTTGAACAAATAATTAAATTATCTAGAAATGGCTCATCCCGTGCAAATAGTATCACAACCACGAAAATATCCTTTTAAAAATATGCACTTAGCAGATCATACCGTACTGGATACCATCGAGGGACGTTCTGATTGCACGAAATGTAATCGCTCCAGGAAGTTTTTTTGTTACAGTTGCTATCTGCCAGTGGGTAATCTGGGTGATGTTATACCTCAAGTAAGAATTCCTTTGAAGATTGACATTATCAAACATAAAAAAGAAATTGATGGTAAAAGTACGGCTATACATGCTGCAGTTTTGGCGCCCGGACAAGTAAACATTTATACATATCCCGATATACCAGATTACACAAAGGAGGAGGATGTTGTCTTAATATTTCCCAGCGTAGAAAGTGTTACAGTGGCTGAATTGTTTGAGCGGAATGTAAAGCTATGTAAAGAAAACAATTTTGGATTTCCCAAAGGCCATAATGTAGGAACTCTATTAAAGAGACGAGTAGAAGAAGTGGTGGGTGAGGAGCTGACACAGCAAACGGAGCATTTAAAACATTATACCTACGATAATTTGCCCATCAAGAAAGCAGTATTTATAGACAGCACTTGGAATCAAAGTAGAGGGATTTATAAGGATGAAAGAGTTAAATCTTTAAAGCCAGTAGTTTTACAAAACCGTTGTTCTCAATTTTGGCGCCATCAAAAGGGTAGTCCTCGCTGGTACTTGGCTACCATTGAAGCTATACACCAGTTCTTGCTAGAAGTACATGTCAATGCTTGGGGCTTAAATTCAAATTATAGAGGACTTGATCATTTGGAAATAGTTGAGGGGTTTTATAAAACAGCACGTCTAGTTGAGGATTGTGAGAACAATATAGCAGCGGAAGCTCCTTATAATGGCCAATATGACAATTTAATGTACTTTTTTGCTAATATGTATGATTTAATACATAAATACTATGATCATAATGAATTGAAATCATATCGCAGACCTATTTGAGTTTTAGTTAAATAAAATTGTTAATATACTTAATTGTAGTTTAAAATTTTTATAATTTATTGTGTTTTTATAGCGAAATTCGGGGAATGTTTAAAACTAAA
Source organism: Lucilia sericata (assembly GCF_015586225.1). Lineage (NCBI taxonomy): Eukaryota > Metazoa > Arthropoda > Insecta > Diptera > Calliphoridae > Lucilia > Lucilia sericata. The sequence goes on from NW_023994576.1 coordinate 82,147, forward strand.
CTAATACAAATTACTTTTTCTTCTTTTGCTTGTTTTCCTCTTGGCCGCCATTGCCACAATCGGAGGGTTCAGGACGAGGTTTTTGCCAGTTTAAGGGATTACGTCTAAACATGGGCCAGGGGGGAATGGTCAACTAAAAAACAAAAGGAAGAAAGGTTAGGTGTCTATTTGTTTTTATGGAATCTTGATACTTACCAAGGAGGCTAAAACAAAACCGGCTCCCAATATGTAAACGGTTTGTGAAAATTGTTGTATGATGGCACCCCAGATGAGACCCACAATACCGAACAAAGTTATAATGAAACGCGAATACTTTTCAGCCTTGTGTTGGCCTACAAAGTCCTGAAATAAGGCACAAATTTGGTTTAGTAACAAATTTAACAAAAATTAAATAAAATTTACCATATGAGTTGGTATATTTAGCATTTCTTATGGATTTTTCTGTAAAATAAAAAATAATTCCCAAATAAACACGTCTACAGTAGAGAGACCTGCGCCGACTAACAATAACGGTGGCGGCGGCAGAGACAAAAATTTTCGACGGCGTCTCCAAATCATCTAAAAGCTGGCTAAGTTTTGAACTGTGTTTTCAATTTTGTCAACGATATTAAATAAAGACGGAATCCGAGTAATTAAAAAGTGGGGATTTGGAAGAAAATATTTTAAAAATCTAGATAAAAAAATCGGGACGTAATACAACTTAATATAAAAAGCAGTATTCTGCAGCGTCAAATGTGGGTTATAATTTTTAAAATTTTTTCCCTTATTTTTAAATAAATCTCAAACGATTTACATACATATCGAGGGACTATATTTAATAGTCTCTTTCATGAAAATAAGATTTTGATGACAAACTATCCCGCATCAGTGGTATTAATTTTAAAGAAAAAAATATTTTTGTCAATTTTATAGCAATTTTTAAATTTCTCTATCTTAAAAAAGGAAAATTCTGAATGCAAAACTCTCTATCTTATCGAAAAATTACTTCAAAATCTATTAGTTTGGATAATTTTCTATTGCAAAACAAGTGTTTTTACTATTTGAGCATGCTGAAGACAAATCCACCAAAATATTTAAAATCGGTTTAATAGTTTTCGAGATATCGCACATTATGATACTAATTTGATTAATTTTATTGTCGTGTTTAACCATATAACATTGATTTTGGACCAAAACCTTATAATCTGTTGCTTTTTCAATAATTTGGTTTCTATTACTTCATTAAATTGCATAAAATATAATATTGATATTAAATCAAATAAAATATTTCTATTTCTATGACAAACTCTCTATCTGAAGGTTGTATAAACATTTTCGTAAAAAAAGGTCTATCTGATATAAATATAAGGTTTTAGAATATGGTCGAAAAAATTAAAAAATCTTCACGAACTAGCGAAATAAACAGTTTTTTTGCTCTCCTGAAAACTTGTATTATTTTACTTAGAGTTAGAGACTATTGAATATAGTCCCTCGATGTGTATTTTTTAACAAAGTTAAAAAATGCGGAATCAAACTTTTGGTTGATATAATGTTGTCTTGTCTATATTACTAATACGTGCTCAATAAAGTTTTGTTCAAATCGGTGACTATGAGAAAAAAATTTAAATTTAAAATGGAATTCTTAATATACCCTTCTCAACTTTGTGGACTTCTTTAATCATTTTAATGTTCTTGTAGACTAACTCACTACTGTTGGCAACCCCAAATAAGCAACTTCTATGTTCTTTGTACTAAAATTATAACTGTCGTTTTTATATTGTCTTATATACATACTTTTATATTGTCATACATACATAGTTTGCCGCTATTACATTTTGTTATGTTTATTGTACATTGTTAAGTCGTCTAGTAAACATCACACAGTCATATACGCGGTAACTATTTTAAATTGATTTGTTATTTGTTTTATTATTAATTATTGTTTTTAAATAAAGGTTAACTTTGGGTTAGAATTAAACTCCATTGTTTCACTCAACCACCTGACAACCATAACAATTGGCGACGAGGATTTTAAACATAAAAAAAAATTGCAACGACATTGCAATATAAAAAAAAAAACACGATCGTTTATTTTTTTGTTGTGAGTGAAATTAATAAACACAATGACTTCTTTGGAACAAGTGGTTGGACAACTCCTAGCGCGTCAACAAGAGGCTATGGAAAAACAACACCAACTAATGGAAAGACTGATTATTGCTACACAAGGATCAACGGCAAGTAATGTAAGTGGGTCAACAACACCTTCTGCAAGTGTAACTGCCCCAGAAGCCTTGATGGACATTTTATCGAAAAATATACGTGAGTTTACCTACGAACCTGAAGAAAACCAGATTTTCGGCACTTGGTACGAGCGCTATGAAGATGTTTTCCAGGTTGATGCAGATCAACTTGATGATGCTGCAAAAGTGAGGTTATTGTTGAGAAAGGTTAGTAATGGCGTTTTTAACAAATACAAAGACTATTTACTTCCAAAACAACCTCGTGACGTCACATTCCAACAAACAGTGGACATCTTGAAAAAACTTTTTGGAAGGAAAGAGAGTCTATTCAGTACTCGTGTAAAATGTATAACAAATGTAAAAAAAGAAGACGAAGACATAATCAGTTACGCAGCCAAAGTAAATCGCCATTGTGAAAATTTTTTAATAAATAAATGCACTGCGGATAATTTTAAATGCCTTATATTTGTAAATGGATTGTCATCGCATAAGGATCAAGAATATAAAGCGAGACTTTTGACTCTACTAGAGTCTGAAACGGAGCAAAATCAATTGAATTTGGATAATTTAGTCGCTGAAGTGGAACGTATCAACAGTCTTAAACGCGATGTTTCAACAAATGAAAATCCAAATGTCAACTCAGTTCATAGTTCCAAGCAACGTACACCACAGAATGCTAATAAAGACCTAAAGCCAAGGCGACCGTGCTGGCAATGTGGAAATATGCATTTTGTCCGTGATTGTGGTTATACAACACACAAATGCTCACAGTGTGGTAAAGTTGGACATAAGGAAGGATTTTGCTCATGCTTTCCAGATAAAAAGCCAAATATAAGCAAAAATAATCAGCAACATCAAAATAAAAGTAATTTCAAGAAAACGCGTAAAACAATAAAAAGCGTATATGCAACCACAGCAGCATGTAAAAATAGACGATACATTTCACTACAAATTAACAATGTAAATCTCTCTCTTCAACATGATACTGGTTCGGATGTCACGATCATCTCAAATAAGAACTGGGTTAAAATTGGTAAACCAACTTTAGAAATTTCTCAGCACAAGCCAAGAGATGCTTCTACAAATGAAATTAACATAATAGGTCAGTTTCAGTGTACAGTGGTTATCAATAATCAAAACCAAACATGCAACATTTTGGTATCATCACTTCCTGATTTAAATCTTTTCGGTTCTGACTTAATGGAACAATTTAAATTGTGGAACCAACCCATTGATTCTTATACATCGTGTAAACAACTTCAAGTTAACAACACACTCACAGAATCTGAATTGCGTAAAACATACCCAGAAGTTTTTAGGAATGAAATTGGACACTGCACTCATTTTAAAGTTCACCTACAACTTAAACCACAAGCTGTTCCTGTTTTTCGTCCTAAAAGGCAAGTAGCGTATGCAGCAAAAGATCAACTAGACAGTGAAATTCAAAAACTTGAACGTGAAGGTATCATTTCACCAATAAACCCATTGTGGTGGTGAAAAAGGCTTCTGGTAATCTACGTATTTGTGGGGATTACTCCACTGGACTAAATGATCAGCTAGAACCTCACACGTTTCCACTACCTCTTCCAGATGAAATTTTTATAAATTTTAACAACTGTTCAATATTTTCAATAATTGATTTAAATAATGCCTACATGCAAATAGAAGTCGACGATGACACGAAAAAACTACTAGTTATTAACACTCATCGTGGCTTGTACACTTTTAATCGGCTTGCCCCAGGTGTGAGATCGGCTCCTGGTGCTTTTCAACAGTGTATGGAATCAATTATTTCTGGTATTAAAGGCGTTTTTCCTTATCTGGACGATGTTATTGTAGCCACACCAACACGCGAAGAAAATATAGCAGCTGTAAAACAGGTATTTGAACGTTTAAAAAAATACAACATTACAGTGAATTTTGAAAAATGCAAATTTTTTAAAACTTCGTGTACATACCTTGGTTACCATTTTGACAAAAAAGGCGTTTATCCAGATAAAAATAAAATTAAAAAAATTTTACAATTTTCGCCTCCCAAGAATATTAGTGAATTGCGGTCTTTTCTAGGAGCAATTAACTACTACGGTAAATTTCTACATGAAATGAGAAAGCTTAGAGATCCTTTGGATAATTTACTCAAGAAAAACACAGCATGGAATTGGTCATCATCATGTCAACGCAGTTTTGAGCGGTTTAAACAGCTTCTGTCATCTGATTTGTTGCTTACTCACTTTGATCCAAAGCTTCCTATCAAAGTAGCAGCTGACGCCTCAAACGTTGGACTGGGTGCATATATCTGTCATGTTTTTCCTGATGGCAGCGAAAAAGCAATTTATCATGCGTCAAGGTCTCTCACTCCAGCTGAGAAAAATTACTCTCAAATTGAAAAGGAAGGATTGGCGCTGGTTTTCGCTGTAATTAAATTCCATAAATATTTATTTGGTAGAAAATTTATTCTTCAAACGGATCACAAGCCCCTGCTTTCAATTTTTGGAAATAAAAAAGGAATTCCGGCACATTCTGCAAACCGTCTCCAGCGATGGGCTCTTACACTCATGTCATACGATTTTACTTTGCAATACATTTCAACTCATGAATTCGGAGCAGCTGATATTTTATCTCGTCTTATTTCCAATGTACCAAAACCAAACGAAGACACTATCATCGCTTGTATTCAATTGGAAGATGACATCAAAAAGGTAATTAACGATATCACAAATGCCTTGCCGGTATCATTCAACATGATTTGTGCTGCAACTAAAAAGGATTCAAATCTCCAAGATCTTATAAAATTCTTACAAACTGGTAAGTGGCCAAATGAAAAATCTTCTGATATTCAGTGTTATTTTTCGAGAAAACAAGATTTAAGTATTGTTGATGATTGTGTTATGTACGGGGAGCGTATTATAATACCCAGCTGTTTTAGAAAACGCATTCTAAAAGAATTACACAAAGGTCATCATGGTATCGAGAGGACAAAGGCACTGGCTCGCAGCTATGTTTATTGGCCCCATATGGATGATGAAATTAAAAGGTATGTACAGAATTGTGCCAAATGCTCTTCAGTAGCAAAATCGTTACCAAAAACTTCACTTTATTCATGGCCATTAACAAAACAACCTATGGAAAGAGTTCATATAGATATAGCCGGTCCTGTTGATAATTTTTATTATTTCGTAATAGTAGATTCATTTTCGAAGTGGCCACAAATTTATCAAATTAAATCGATTTCTTCAAATTCAATTATAAATTGTATGCGCGATTTCACTTCATTGTTTGGAAACCCTGAATTAATAGTGAGTGATAATGGAACTCAGTTCTCCAGCAGCATGTTTTCCAAGTTTTGTCAAGAAAATGGCATTTTACACAAATTTACAGCTCCATACCACCCTCAATCAAATGGTCAGGCAGAAAGGTTCGTTGACACTTTAAAGCGCGCTTTGAAAAAACTCGAAGGAACGGGCACTTCTAGTGAAAATCTACAAACATTTTTAAAATGTTATCGTTCTTCACCAAATCCTAGCTCTGGTGGCAAATCGCCTTCTGAATTGTTCGTGGGGAGAAAAATAAGGATTAATCTTGATCTACTTAAAAAACCAACAGAATCCCAATTACAACGAAACGAGAAAATGGAAGAACAATATAACAAACGTAATGGTGCTAAAGAGCGGATATACAATATTGGTCAGAAAGTTTACGCAAAATTATACAAATTAAATAAATCTGAATGGTTCCCAGGTATTATCAAACGAAAACTCGGAAATGTCAATTACGAAGTCGAAATCGAAAACATTCCTGAATTTCGTGCAGTTAGGTCTCATACAAACCAACTAAGACCTCGTTATTCTGAATCTGAGAACATAGCAGCTAATGATGTTTTATTTGATTATTTCAATTTAACAGCTCAACAGACTCCTCCTAGAGATCAAAATATGAGAGACAATGAGATTGAATATGTACCACTCACTGATGGACAGACTACATCTACAGATGAATTGCAACCTGTTCAAGATCCACTTCTAGTTACTTCACCATCTGGTTCAACAAACGTGAATAGTCAACCGACAACTTTAGAAAAGTTAACGTCAACATTAGAAGAAGGTGCATCGACTAGTAATTCAACAACAGATCCTGTAATTCAAACAGATGAAGCTTCCCCAGCTCTTCGAAGGTCCAATCGTAGGAAGCGTCCTCCTGTATGGACTCCAGATTATAATCTTCTTAAAAGAAAGAGAGATGTTGGCAACCCCAAATAAGCAACTTCTATGTTCTTTGTACTAAAATTATAACTGTCGTTTTTATATTGTCTTATATACATACTTTTATATTGTCATACATACATAGTTTGCCGCTATTACATTTTGTTATGTTTATTGTACATTGTTAAGTCGTCTAGTAAACATCACACAGTCATATACGCGGTAACTATTTTAAATTGATTTGTTATTTATTTTATTATTAATTATTGTTTTTAAATAAAGGTTAACTTTGGGTTAGAATTAAACTCCATTGTTTCACTCAACCACCTGACAACCATAACAACTACATTTTGAAAAAGAGATATTTGCCCCAGTAACTTTCTACTCTCAAAAATTTAATAATTATTTCTGAATAAAACTTTCAAAACTGAACAGGAATGATAAATACATATTTAAGTAATCAATAAATCTTTATTTTTCAATCATTCATACAATGATTTAAAAAACTTCTCAATTTTCCTGTTTTACTTCATGTTTCTCGATATGAATGATATTTTAATAATTATAGAGCCATATTAATAAAAACAATTTTATAAATCTGTAAATGTCTTTGGCTATTTATCATGCCACAATCAAATACATTTTTTGTTTGCACTAATTTATATATGTATGTGTATATATTTTTAATTAAATGTAATTTTAGTTATTCATATATATAAAGCAATTTTAACGTGTATTTTTATGTTTTCTCTCTTTTTTAAAACATTACTTTTTTCATACCTTAAACTGTAGTTTTTCTCTTTAAAATGGTAATATTAGGATAAAGAAAAAAATTATATATATAAATGATAATATTGAAAATACGACGATCACAAATAAAAAGTCAAAAAATAATTGTTTAGTACTACTACTCAATAAAGAAGGAAATTTGTGTTTACACTTCAAACATTGTTAAACACTTTTTAATCATCGTCAGTTAATTCCAAGAATTGAGTACAAACGTCTCGGCTACATTCACCTTTGCTATTGAAAAGGAATTTATAATAATGGCCATCAGCACATATTGCTAAATACAGGAGATGTGAGTAAAACAAGAAAAATAATATGTTACAAAACTTTGTTTTCTTTTATATAGAAAGCAATACTTACCTATAACAGAGTTAGGATCTGAACCAAATGCACAAATGCAAGGTGGTTCCTTGGGTATGGAGAATTTAACAAAACTCCATTGACTGGAAAAATATTTTGGTACTATTGGTAGTGAGGATTCTTTGGATTTATTATCATCCAAATTGAATACGTGTATAGTACCGTGATCCGAAGAAACTACCAGCATGGTAGATGTATGATTGAAATTTATACAATATATAGTTGCTTGATTGCTGCCACGTCGGAGTTCGTTGACCTTTTTACCCGTCTCGGTATCAAAGATTCGAATTAAGGTACCTTTTTCGCTGGCTGTTGCCAATCGTGTACCTTGTAGATTGAATGCAATACAACAAATATTGGCTTCATGTGCTACCACCTCAAGGGGGGCACGTTCTGTGTTGCCTAAATCAACGATCTATAAAAAAAGTAAATCCGTTAATATTCCGAAATTGTATTTATACTATATAAAACAGATATTGAAATTTGTTAAAATTTAATAATTTTAAATTTTATTTTTAATGAGCATTTTTCAATTTTCATACAAATTCATAATTATAACAAATTTTTTGTTGAAATATTTAAATTTTAATGAAAATTTAAAAAATTTTGACTTAATTTTTTTTCAAAATTCAAAAATACATAAAAAAATAAATAAATTGAAAAATATTGTATTTTTTAAGAAGTTTTTGTAATATGTAAAATATCTCGATTTCGTTTTACGTTATCGTTATACTCCAACAAAATATTATAGTATGGGCGTTTAGTGAAGCAAGACGCTAACGACGATGCAAGTTTAATAACCGAATGAATCATTTTGTTTGAAACAACCAACATCTTCAAGCTTTTTTACAAATTTATATAAACAATTATTAAAATACACATTCTTACCTGTACATGACCAGTACGTCGTGCTGGGAATGCCAATAAACTTTTATTGCTATGAGGACACAAAACACATAGACCATGAGGATTAGCATTGGTTTCAAAAACATGCAATTGTCGCGGTTGTTGTGTAAAGGTGAATACCTTTATGAAGCCAGCAAAAACAACAACAATTCGGTCTCGTCTTAGACGCACTGCTTTAACGGGTTGATTAAAATCCAAGGAGATGGCTGGAGCTTTTTTCAAATCATCCCATATGATAAGCTTGTTAGGAGGATACAAGGGTCGTATACCGCCACCAACAACGGCCAAATAATTGCAGCGAAATAACATTTCCACATAACTTAAGCCACCCTCGGGATAATATTGACGTTCTTTTTCCTTTAAAGGATCACTGTTGAAAACACGAAAACCCGAATCTGTGGCACAGGCAAAGCAACCTTAAAAACGTAAGGAGAACAATGACAATATAAAATTAAAAATATTTGTTTAATAATTTTTAACAAACCTTGATCTTGATTAAAGCCCACATACAGCAAACCATTGCCGTACGGATTGTGGTCCACCAAATTCATGGTGTTTTTTTTTTCTTAGTTTTTTATCTTCACTTTTTTAATTTGTTTCTCTTTTTTGACGTGACTATTCTATTTTCGTGATAAGTTTTGTATTTTGTTTATCGATTATGAGGTCAAATCTACAAATTAAGTTAAATTAATTATATTCCACTTGTTTACTATAAAAACTACATCATAAATAATAAGCTTACACTATTTGTTAAGTGTTTTTGTAATTTTCTGCGTTTTTTGCAATTAATTTTTGTTGAGAATAACACTTTTATTATTCAGTTCAGATGAAAAATGTATATTTACTTTTTTCTTTTCTTTATTTTGTATTTTCTTTTGTTATGTTATGTTACAGAGTTGCCTCAGGCAATGTTATTTTTGACATAATTTCGGAAATGTCACAATAGCATCATTAAGTTGCCAGATGCAAGAATATTTTCTGATAATTCCAAAAATCGTCGGCCCACGGCGGTCGTGCCGCTATATTAATATCTACTCATATAAACTTTTGTTTCAGAAACTACGTATTAATTGCATTGATCTGTTTTTATACGATTGAGAAGAATAAGTGCCGGTTCACACAGGTAAACTTTTTTTGGAAAACTTTTGATTTTTTGTGTGAGAGAAATGGTTGATATTTCTGAAAATCTTTTTTTTTTAAATTTTAAGCAGGAAGCAAAAAACACAATAATCTAATATGTCAACGGTTGTGTTTAAACTCATTGTGTTTTCAAAAACACGTTAAAACATGACTATGTAAACATAGTACCTATAAGAAAATAGTAATATTTAAAATTTTTAATATTTTAAGGAAATAGTAATTTTTGAATTTGCTTGATAAATTATTACTGTTTTCAATGTTTATTTTATTTTTTTCTAAAATTGTTTATTTTACATATTGCAAAGACAGCTGTTCATTGTTTATATTTTTTACTAAAAAGCATAGAAAAATAAATAGAACTGAAACTGAGAATAAGAAATATTACTCTCTCACATGTACAGGTTCTGTGTGAATTTAATACAATTGTATGAGTATTTTTATTTTTGTTTACATAAAATAACAAAAATATGAAAGTACAAAATGTATCCGAATACATCATACCCTACCACATTGCGAGTAAGTAGCAATAAGTTATTTAGTATTTTTTAATGTAGAAGTTATATTCAAGAGATTGATGTTTGCTTAATTAATGAATGTACTGCTCATTATAACAATATATAGTCAAAATTTCGTATATATAAAGTCGAATTTTATAAATACCCTATTCTTGTATAGCATGTACCGCTTACAAAAAAGTTCAATAGGCTAATATATGGACGGATTACATCATTACATTGACGCAGGTGTTACAAACTTTAAGACATAAACAAAATGCCGTTCCCATTAGTGTGGTGTAGGGTGTATTTTGACTGCATTTGGGCTGCTTAGAAATTAACAATAATCGTTCATATCAAGCGTTAATTTTAGCATTAGCACAATTCCTTTGGCAAAATAGCCCCTGTTGCTGCAATAAACACTGCTAAAAGTTATGTTTTTCCCATAAAATTATTGAAAACATTTTCAGAAAAAAAAACAAATTTTTCAATCGTTTTTATTTTTTTAATATTATTTTCAATTGTCAATATTGACTCAACCCAGCAAACACAAAGAGTTTATTTAAAATTAAGAATAATTTTTAATGAAGATCATTCTTACATTGGTCAACTGATATTGAATAAAAATGGCTAATTCAAACCATTATTTCATGAAATATCGAAATATAATATCAAACAAAAATATAAAAACTTTTTAAACGAAAGAGTTTGTGTTTGTTGGGTTACATATTTTTCAACTAATACATTCTCAAGAGTTAGGTTTTTGACAGCAGACTTAGGTTTTGTCATACTCAGTTTCAGTTCTATGTATACCTTTTCTATGCTAAAAAGTTCACAACACAATCAAACTTTAAGAGCGGGTTTTTGAGATGGCAATCAAATACCAATTAATAAACAGATTAGTTAATCTAAAAATAAATTTAATCTTATGTTAATTCCCTTTGATGTTTTTGAGTACAAGATTCAACTTCGCAGTGTTGCCATGCAAAACAACAGAAAACGTCAGTGTTTGTTATCAAAACCATGCATATTTTATAAAAAAGAGGACAATTGTAAATTTAATATGAAAGTTAATGAAAACTTAAATTTAAAACAAAAAAATGTATTTTGAAGTGTCCATAATTTATACTAATCAATAAATAGAACATTTTAATGTTTATATTTATAAAAATTGTATTATTTTTTTTGCATCACCTGTTTACACTTTAACATTTCGTGCTTCAGTTTAAACTACCTCCATTGGGCGCTTAAACTTGCAAACAAAATTAACTAATTGAGTACTCAAAAACATCTTTCGAGGATTAATTTTAATTTAATTGCTAATCTTTCACCCAAAGATTTGCCCTAACTGCATTAAATCCATTACTGAAAAACACAATAATCGGTTAACAGCAAATTTAAGCAAAATTTAACTGAGTAGTAAGAAACCCGACCTTAGCCAGATAAATTCAAACAGATTGCGAAAATGAGTGACGAAGAAAATATTGTTGTTGCAACAGCTATTAGCGGGGAAGATGAAACATTAGGAAACAACAAATCTATCACCAACAACACTCCAAATGATGCCGCAAACACAAGAGATAACAATGATGAAAGACCCTCATGCAAATTTGGAAGACAATGCTTCAGGTAAGTAGTCAAAAGAAATTCCTAAAGAAAATATCACAAAATTTAGTTTTTAGACAAAATCCAAGGCATCGTTTAGATATGGCACATCCAGGAGATGTAGATTATACAGTACCGGATATGCCGGAACCCATAGACGGTGCCTCTAAATGCAAATATGGTCGACAATGTTATAGACTTAATCCAGAACATTTTAAAAACTTTCAACACCCTCGCAATAGTGAGTAATAAAAAATTATTGTGAAATTAAAGTCTGAAAAAATAATTTATTTTATAGTTAATATACAAGAAAACTACCGAAAATACGTTCTACAACGTCAAGGAAATAGGAGGAATAGTGATAGTAGTTTTGATTATAATTTCAGTGATGATGATGGAACCCAGGATCCATTTGGAGGAGATTCTGGATCAGATTATAAGCCAAGTGACGATGAAGATTAAAACTATTTATTTTTATTATTCCATTGTTTGATTTGTAAAAAGAAAGTGTTAACATGTAGTATTTTAATAAAAACCTTCATCTATGTCATCTCCAGGTTTATTATCAAATACTGCTCCCCATTTGGCAGCTTCACCACCGCGTACTTTAACATTGTAGCAAACGTTTTCAGATTTTAAAACACTCTGACGCATGGTATATATTTTACGTGATAGCTCACGACATCTATGGACATTTAAACTTATATAGCTGTAAAAAAAAAATTGAAATTATAATGGGCTACATATTTTAATTGTAACGTTTCTTACCCTGTATAAAACTGTTGCAATACTTTGCATGTTGATAGGCAAGTATCCGTTTCACCACTACCCAAAGAATTAATGCAGCGACGCATTAACTCACCAGTAAGATCAGATAACCCCAGTATGTATTCAGTGGGATCGACGAAAAACGAATAACCTTTTTGAGCATTTTCAGCATTATCCGCCTCTTCATTTTCTTGGGATTGTTGTAAATCCGTGTAGTGCATCTGCTTTTGCAAATCTATCCAATCTGAAACTGATTTCTCCACATTATTCAAGTTTGAATGGGTTTCGTCAGCATATTTCATGTACTCCATAAATGTATATGCTTCTATGAATTCCTGCAGACCTGGAGAGTAAGCGCCACGATAATGGTAGGGATCTTGATCCTTTAATTCCTTGGCAACTGCTTTAAAATTATTTTCAATTAGTTTTTCAAGACGTTGTTGAGCCTCATCCAATACTTTTTCCTTATTTCCTTTACGGCTATCAATTGAATGTAAAGAAAATATAATACGCTTTGATTCAATAGTAATATCACGACTGAGCTTAACTATGCGCTCATAACGATCATGTTTATCGTCCAGTTCAGAAGCGTAGGTCCTGAATGCTTTTAACACTGGATTGTTTTCATCAATTGTAGGCTTTTCCTTGGGTTTTTGTGGTTTTCGGTTTTGGCGAAATCCTGAATGATTAGGCATTTTGAGTTAAGAATGATTGTTATCGACTGCTTTTGGAATTCTCGATATTCATGCGAATGTTTTGTTTACATTCGTATATAAAAAAACTACAAGAAAATATCAGTGCCGGTTCGGCTTAAAATAGTTTTTCTAGCCGCCAATCAATTATTTATGCTCCCGCAGACGAAAGCTTTTGCTTTTTATGCTGTATGGCCACACGTCAAAATTTTGATCAGAACTTGTGTATGCTTCTTTTGCTTCAATGATTACTGGTATATAATACTAACACATAATTTTGATCAAAATTTTGACGTGTGTCCATACAGCTTTAGAAATTTTAATATTTTTTTCTTGACCGCCACCAAAATTTTTATTTTCCGTCGATGAAGTTAATTTTTGTCAGCACACTTCTCAGATTTCGTTAAGAAGTGCTACCAGATGATAATATTGGAAAAAACGCATAAATAATTTGTAACCAAACCAAATACATAACAACAGTTTATAACAAAATATAAGCCATGCTTTAAGTCAGATAACTTTAATTAGCATAACAAAATTTGAAATGAAAGTAGAACTGATTTTATTTTTCGAAACTTTTGTTTTACTTTGATCAAAATTTTTGACGTGTGGCCATACAGCTGATGACTGGCAAAAATGTTACTACTATGTGGCAACTCTAAACTTATCAAAACAAAATACAGCTGACATCATAAAAAATGCCAAGTGGCCAAAAGAATAATTTGTTTTTAATTGTAGTTCATTTTTATTAGAAAATTAATGAAATTTTCTTTGTAGAAGAAAATGCTGGAACATAATCTCAACAACTCCTTGGAGGCAAAAGGGGAGAAATTGTGTTTCGACAAGAATGAATTTCTTAAGGTAAAATTAAAACAATTGAAAATGACAACGTAAACTGCTTCATGTTACAATTTTGTAGGCCAATTTTTCTGTGGATGAATTCTTGCACAAAAATCGTAATGTTTCCAGCCTGGAGCTTTTAAGAGACAATTTGGGACTCTATCTCAAAAGCTTGAGGGCTTCTATGATCGATCTTATTAATGAAGACTATGCTGACTTTGTTAGCCTCTCAGCAAATCTGGTGGGTCTGCATCAATCGATTGATACTATACAAAATCCCTTGGAAAGATTTCGAGATGAAATAGCTGGTATTCAGAATATGATTGATGAGAATATAAATGAAATTAACGCTAAGTTGGAAACCAAACGTCAGTTAAGAGAATTGAAACGTAATTTACAAAGTTTAAAAAAAGTCTATGAGAGTAGCCAAAAATTAGAAGATTTGCTGGCAAATCAATTGAGTGGAAATCAAATAAAATCTGTTGACTTGGAAAGAGCCGCCTTAGAGCTGGTGCAATTGAAATTTAATGAAAAGTTTTGCTTGGAATATTTAAATGGGGAACAATTGAACAACATTCGCAAGTTGGAAAGTTCTGTTCATCAAAAACTACGTTTACTTTTTAATGAGTCCTTAAAGTCCGCTAGTTCTACTTCTACTGAGCCCTTAGAACGCTGTCTACGCATTTATATAACACTTGATGCTTGTTCAGTAGCCGAAACGGCTTTCAAAGAAGATGTGGTGGCTCCCTTTATGACAGATATTATTAGTGAACATAGTTTGCAACAAACGCCACAAGGCTTGGCTGGTATATATAGTAAAGTTTTGAATTTTATTTCGCTACATATGACTGATTTGTTGCGTTTAACTCAGTACACGGATAAATTGAGAGGATTTAATTTTTTGATCTATAGTTTTTGGTCTGATGTTGAAATGCGTTTGGAAACTCATATGTCTTCGATATTTGCACCTGGAAATTCTGAAGTATTTTATGCAAAATACAAATGTACCCGAGATTTTCTTAATAAAATTGAGGAAATTCTGGTGGCTGAAGAAACTATCAATGCCTTCCGGCAACATAAGCAGACAAAAAGTTTTCAAGCCAGATGGAATTTACCGGTATATTTTCAGATATGTTTTCAGGTAATTAGAATTTAGTTGTTTTTTTTTTAATGAGAAATTCAATACATAAAATTAACTTAACAGGAAATCGCTGGACAATTTGAATCCGTTTTGGAGCCTATACTTTCTGAAGATAGTTTAAACAATTCCCCAGAACATTACGAACTTAAACCTTTTACACGAGCCCAACAGGCCATTACACGTTGTTGGTCCGAAGGTGTTTATTTGCCTGAGGTTTTCCCGAAATTCTATAAGTTACACATACAAATTATTTTACGATTATCACATTGGATTAATGACGCCTTAAATGTTATCAACTCTAAGAATGGTTTAAACACTATGCAGAACAAGAAAACGAACTTACTAGTGGCGTTACATTCGGATATACATAAATTAATTGCGATTTTGCCACAACAACAGGAATTGGTTATAAAAAGTTTAAGTGTCTCTTCTGCAGTCCAGCAAAAAGTGCAACAAATGTTAATGGTTAAAGACTCGATAGCAAAATCCTTCGATGATTTAAACGACGATTTAAGCAAACATTTAAATGCCATACAACAAGCACTAATAGATAGCTTGATATTGGGATGTGGTCCTGAAAATGTCAAACAGGTCAATGACTTGCCACGTTTATATCGTAAAACTAATCGTGATGTACCCACCCGCTGTTCGGCTTATGTGGAACAAATGTTAAAGCCTTTGAAATCATTTAGCGAGGAGTATGAAGAAAAGTTAACAAAAGAGGTTGTTAAGAAAGTGTTGGCCAGTGTTTTAAATAAAATAACTAAAGAGTAAGTATATTAGCGATATTAAAATGATATACATACGTATTCTTATTAACATTTTTTATAACATTGTATTGAAGTTATCTATTGGCGGTCAATGAAGTTTTAACTTCTGTGCAAAAAACAGAGGAATCCTTAAGACGTTTGAGAAACCTTAAGGGAGGTGGAGGTTCTTCTACGGCTTTGGTAAATCAATCTGGTTCATCAACCGCCATGTCTGATGATGATAAAATACGCTTACAACTGCGAGTTGATGTCTCATCATGGACTAATGAATTATCGAAACTTGACTTTATGCCCAGCGATGTAGAAAAATTACTTGAATTGAATTCTACAGTTGAAGAAAGTATTAAAGGCAAATAAATTAGTTTATAAGAGTAGTGTTATGTTTTTTTGATTTGCAATATGTATTTTTTATTATAATATATGCCCAATAACGACTACATCTTATTATAACAATGCACACTTTAAAATCCTATTGTTTTTTGAAAATGGGGATGGAATTTACTTAACTGGCTGTCTATGTAAAGTTTGTATTCAATTTTGTTATATAGTTTAATAAAATCGGTTCTAACCACAATACAAATGTTCTCTTGTTTGTAGATCATATATACATACATATATTGTATTGATTTTAAATTTTGCTCTTTTGTCATCTTTATTTGTTTTTGAAATTATCACCAAGTTAGCTAAATAAATTTAGTCTAAACCAATTAATAACGACACAGTTTTTAGAGTTAATTAAAACTACATGTATTTATTTCATTATTATTTAAATTATACTTTTGTTTTATTAAGGCACATTATGAAAATAAAAAAAAAAAATAAGACGATTTGTAGATACATAATTTTAAAAAAATTTAGCACTTGTTTTTACTTAAATATACATATTTGTAAACTAATTAATAACGTGATGAAAAAGACCACAATGTTGGCGAAAATAAATGTTTAGCACATTTTGCAACATTTAATACAATTTCGTTTAAAAGGTATTGTTTAAATTATGTAAATGCATAATATCCTGGTACTCAGATTTCTTTTTTAAGGTTAATTTTGTATGTAGATATTCAGAGGGTAAATTTATTTGGTCCTGCGGAAAGAGAATGTTAAAAGAATAAAAATAATAGAAATAATTTAGTAATTTCTTAAGACAAAGTACAAAAACATATAAAACTAAATATTGATTGAATAAAAGCCAATTAAAAATGATGATAAGCAAAACTAAAAAACAATTCGAATGTTTATAACAAATAATAGTAAACCTATTTAAAGGTTTATAAAAGCATATCAATACAAATATAAAATATTAAGCATTACTTGGTAACTTGCAAGTTTGCCACAAAACATATAGAAATTAAACAAAAAAAATCGAAAAAAACAAGCAATAATCTGCTAGAAAACTTAAAAGCAAAACTTTAATTTACAATTTCAATTCTTCGGTATCGGGCAATTTGGCAAAGAACGATTGTACACGTTCTTCAGTTACGGCTTCTAAAGTCTTGGGATTCCATTGGGGCTTTTGATCTTTGTCAATGAGTAGAGCGCGTACACCTTCTTTGAAGTCACTGTTCTCCAAATGACGCACCACAATACGGTATTCCATATTAAGACATTGTGGCAAAGATAATTTAGCTCCCAATTCCAATTGACGGAATGTCACCTTCAATGAGGTGGGCGACATTTTAAGTAGGACCTAAAAATATTTAAAAAAATATATACATGAATAAATGTATAAAATATGTTGGTTAACAAATGGTGGTTATTCATTTTTAAATGAATTACATGGTGTGACAAAAATACAAAAAGTGAATAGTCATAACATCATATTTAGAATTTTCGGTATACCCCGAAAATTGAACTTAAAATTTGTAACCCTATTTTATGGTTTATTAAAAACTTTATAAAAACTCAAGATAATATCCCAATATTTTAAATGAAAGGAGTTTAAAAATTATTTTTTAAGGCTTAATCATAATATAACAACAACAAGGTAGAAAAGTGTTAGGATATAAAGTGTGGAATCCTGCTTTTTATTTGGATTTTAATTTGGATATTTTCAAGTTTTTCTTTTTTTTGTTTGTCTTAACAAGGCAGATAATTGACAACTCTACCTACTGATTCTACCTGGTAAAAGTTGTATCATGGGCTAAATAAAAAGTATAAAACACTTACTAATTTCTATTTATTTACTGCTGCCAGTTATCTAAAAGTAAATTTATTTTAAATAAAATAAATAAAATTTGAAGTAGCAACAATTTGTATATGTACATTAAGAAATGATAAGCTCAGTTGATTTAGATAATGAGAAGAAAATATAACAGATTTTCGTTAGATGTTGTTTGTTTAATCATCATTTTTAATAAGTATTTTAAAGAATCATAAAATATTTTATGATAAAATGCTGTATTTTGTTTATATTTTATTATTTTTGCTTTTATAATGTTGATATCAGTAGAAAATTCCAATATATATTTTTTTTAAATTAAAGCAAATTTAAAATAGAACCAAACAATAAAAACCTAAGAAAAAATGGGATAATAATATAGAACTAACATACAAAAACAATTTGCAAGCTTTGTATGGATTGTATTATTAAAAACTTCTGTAGAACGTAAACACATTTATGTTGTTTGTGTATTTGAAAAACATCACCTTACTGCTGATAGTTTATAAACAACAAAAAAATTTAGCATACGTACATATTTAAATAATAATTTAATCAATGGAAAATTATGTATCTCACTTTAGTGGCTATAAATAAATAAACGGCAACTTACGGTTACAGTCAAACCCCCCATGAAATTTATGCATGTATGTGTGTATGTTCATGTTTAAAATTTTAAATAACTTACCTCCTTAGTTTTTGTTGCCCATTCACTGCCATCACGCTTGAGATTTTCAATAATTTCTTCTACACTTTCACCGGCAAAACATTTATTGATTTGATCTAAATGTGGTTCCAAGGCAAAAGGTTTTGGTGAAGGATTATTAAATTTGTTTAAAATTTCTGGCACTTCATCAGCGTCGGGACAATTGAGTAAAGCTGTTTCCAAATCGGCTATTTTCGAACTTTCGCAGTAATGGGTAGCAATACCTGCTTTAAAAACATCTTCGCCCTTTAGACGAACACCGGTAAGACCCAAGTAGAGACCTAATTTACCCTGTAAACGTGGCAAGAAATATGAGCCACCGACATCGGGAAACAGGCCAATAGCTGTCTCGGGCATGGCAAATAATGTACGTTCGGTGGCCACACGATATTTGCCATGAACAGACAAACCAACACCACCACCCATGGTAATGCCATCGATAAGTGCAATATAGGGTATGGTGTAGTTGCCAATTAAGGCATTTGTGGTGTATTCTTCACGGAAGAAACTCTTTGACTCTTCACTGGGGCCAGACTCGACCACAGCACGTACATCACCGCCAGCACAGAAAGCCTTCTCGCCGGTACCCTTAATAATCATCAAAGACTTGGTGGTTTCGCATTTCTTTAAGTGTTTATAGATTTTGCGCACCATATCCAAATTGATGGCATTCAATGCCTTAGGACGATTCAAAATAATCATTCCTGCAATGTGAAATATTAGCCAGTAAAAAATCTTTTCATTAATATTTAAATAATATAATATACTCACCTTTATCCGAGGATTCTGTAGCCAAAACTGAAGCCGACATTTTTCTTATGGCTTGCGCACTAACAGGACTATTGTTTGCCAACAAAGGCAAGGTGCGATGTCCAAAAGCGTAAATAATACGTTGAATGGTCTGTAGATTAAAGAAGAAACATTGTCATTCAATTGACAGAATAGTTCTGTAATATTAATACGCAAATAATTTAACATAACCACACCTATTTGTTTTTAACAATTATTGTGGGTACACATAATTTAACTAAATTTCATGAATTATATTTTCTATTTCCTTGTATTTTTTCAAAAAATCTTGGATTTTGGTCACTTACCATATTGCACGTCTGATTCCAATATTTCTCTCCAAGTTCAACGAGGTTGCGCAATCGAAATTCTCGGGAGAACTGATACCCAAAAATTTTGCAAATATTTTGCCAAGGCAAATTCACATAAGGTGGTATTATTCCATCAGCTGATTATTTTTTTCTTCACTTGACTGGTATGCACTGATGTCAGAGTATGTTATTGTTTACATTTTTATATATAAAAATATACGTTAACACAAAAAAAACTTCGCATTCGCGTGTGGACTTTCAAAGAGTTTAGACGTATTATTGTGGATTGTCTAGTGTGTCGTTTGTTTCACTCTTACTCGTGCATTTTAATCTGTATTTTTCTGTTTGTGTCTTGTACCGTTATAACTGTTTAATATTAAATTGGTGCGTCAGTATACATACTGAAGAGGAAAGTGGAAAATAAAAAGAACAAAACCACGTTGTGGTTTCTTTAATTTTGATCTTATACAATCATCTTTTTTTGGGATACATTTATATTGATCAGTGGTTTCCTACCTGACATTGCCGGGTGGGAAGAGGATGGCATTGGCCGGGGGCTTTAGCCCGCCGGAGGTGGACGATGGGCAGGAGAAGAGGAGGAAGATTCAGGATTCTCAAGGATCTGGTGAGAGCGTTTTGGATGTGGACATGGCAGCTGAAGGTAAGTCGGATTCAGCCTTAAATACAGTACGGACGAAGAATAATAAAGATAATTTATCGGACGGAAATACAAATAGGGAAAAACCTACTCTTGAATCGACGTATCGTTATGACAGAGGGCACAAAGGCCCATGCATAGTGTATGTAGACTCCTATGACGATAAAGGTATGAGGAAATATCTAAGCGCCATAACTGTGAGCAAGTTGGTAATGGACCTCAGAATAGAACATATAGAAGAAGTCTCGAAAATAGGTTACGGTCGCTGCAAAATATTATTTAAAAATTTTTCTGCTGCTAACAACTTCATGGATGATTCAAGAATTAAAGAGAAGGGTTTAAGTCCGAAAATATTAGCGCACTTTGTTTCGAAAGCGGGTATAGTATATGATATACCCGTGGACATTTCTGAGGAGGAATTCATGAGGGAAATTTCTTCTCCCATTGAGGTACTGAAAATTTTAAGGATCACACGTAGACAGAAAAACTCAGATGGCGAGGTAATTTTTACACCTACAAAAAATGTTAAAATTATTTTCAAGGGGAACGAAATCCCTAGGGAAATAAATTATGGTTACACCAAATTGAAAGTGAAATACTACATTCCTTTTGGACAATGCTACAGATGCTATAGATTTAACCATTTCGCGCAACATTGTAAGCAAACCTTTGAGCTTTGCAAGAAGTGTTTTAACCAACATGAGGAGGAGATAAATTGCCTTGATATGTGCTGTGTGAACTGCAAAGACAAACATCCGCCGACATACAGGGACTGCCCAGCTCGGACTAAGGCTTATGCTATTAAAAAGCTAATGACCATAGAAAACCTTACTATTAAGGAGGCCAGATCTCGTTTCTCCAATGTATTTTCTAACCGTTTTGAGATCCTAGAGGACGTAAACGATTTTCCACCTTTGAGACCATCCGGAAACGATGGAAATAACCGCAATAGACACCATGAGGCCGTTAGGGATATTCATAGGGTTCTTCCCTACTCGAAAGCAGTCAAGATCAACGCAAATAAAACTAGAGAAGAAGCCAATGCGCGTAACACTATGAGAATTCATCAGGAAATAATTAATCAACATGCAGTTAACCTTGAATATAATCGCCAAGGCTTCAGTGATAACACTAAACGTACATTTAACAATGAGAAAAATAACAAAACCGTTCAAAACGAATTAGATCTGCCCGATCACTCGGATAATCATAGCAAAGCTATAAACATTTTGACCAAAGTGTCTCAAGACACTTCGAATATTATTACAGATTGGACAAGTGGCAAACTTGATCCAGATCATATAAGAAAGATCCTCCTTAACATGAGAGAAAATTTGAATAAGGGAATGAATTATATTGACGCTGATAGGATTAATAAATCCATCATAAAAGATAAATTTTAAAATCAATTTTTACAAAATGAAACTATTACAATTTAATATCCAAAGTTTGAAAAAGAAGGGTAACAAAGAATTATTGGAATTATTCATGAATAATTTCCAGATCGATATTGCTATTTTATACGAAACTTGGCTACAGGATAACTCCTGTACCAGTCTTGCTGAATTTAATTTTATTGGTAAACATAGAACTGACGGTTTTGGTGGAGTAGGTTTTTATATAAGAAGACACATTAAATATACCATTAACCCAATCAACACAAATGCTGACACTTTAGCTATTACTACCCTAAACCTAAGGAGAAATATAACGATTATAGTCAACTACAGCCCGCCTAGCATGTCCTTAGAGGTTTTTGCACAGGAAATGAGGAAAATCTTTCTCTTCGCTCGCAACAACAGAAACTTAACTTTTATCTGCGGGGACTTCAACGCTAAAGCTCTCCTTTGGAACCCTGTTCAAGAGGATCATAAGGGCAAAGTTTTGGAAGACATTATGTTCAATACCAACTTTCATTGCATTAATAATGGCTCGACAACTTACTTTACGGAAAATGTCCAACCTTCGGCGCTGGATGTTTCCTTTTGTAATCAATTGGACTCGGATATCGTATGGAAGGTACACAATACAAAATTAACAGGTAGTAATCACCTACCTATTGTAATTGATATTTTAAATTTACCGATCTTGTTGAAAAACAACACCATTCTAGATAAATCCAGATTTTACTTGGAATTGAACAAATTACAAATCAATGGTAATATTGACGATTTTCAGAAGGATATTGAGAAAATTCGAAGACTTTGCACTATAAATGTCTCAGAAAAAAACAAGTTTAAACCCAAAAAATGGTGGGATTCGATGGCCAATAAACTTTTTGCTACCAGAAACTTGATGAGAACAAGATTTTATAAGAATAAATCTCTCGCAGATTTTACAAGATTTAAAGAGGCTGGTACTAATCTTGATAATTACATTTCGGTGAAGAAAAAGGAAGCCTTCGCTATGTTATTAGAGGAATTATCACATCCTACCTCTATTAAAGATATGTGGAAGAAGCTCGCACACTTAAAAAAATACCAATTACCAAAGAATAGTAATAACTCCTGGACTTGTGAACAAAGGAAGGATTTTTTGAATTTGATCGCAGGACCCGCCTCTACCCCGATTCAGGTTCCTATTAATTTCAACATTTCTTCAAACAACGTACCTATTTTATCTCTTGATGTTTTTACTAATTATATTAATTCCAGAAAGGTGACGATGGTATATCATACAGAATGCTCATTAATTTAAATCCAATTGAAAGGGAAAAATTATTTAACATGATAAACGCTTTATGGAGGAATGGTACGATTCCCGAAAAATGGAGAAGAATAATTATTTGTCCTATTCCTAAGAAAAACAGGGACACTTCACAAATCCAAAATTACAGACCAATTTGTCTTTTGTCAATTATTTTCAAATGTCTCGAAGCCATGATCAAACCTCACATTGAAGACCATATTGAGACAAAAGGTATTATTCCTGACAGATCCTATGCTTTTAGAAAGAAAAGATCAACTGCTCAATGTATTAATGATGTCATTAACACAGTTTACAAAGCTAAAAATGAGGGCTTTCATGTGGTGGGTGCTTGTCTCGATATAGACAAAGCGTACGACAACACGAATTTCATAATCCTTTGTGATATGTTATCGAATCTTGGTTTCAATGAACACATTGTCAACTTCCTAAGATCCTTTCTGGGAAATAGAACGCTTGTTCTTGGCGATCAGGAGGTTAGTACTAACAAGGGACTTGCCCAAGGTAGCGCAATTTCTCCAATTCTTTTTAATATCTTCACAATAAAATTACATTCGATAGTGGATACATCTTCATTTCTTTTCCAATTCGCAGATGATTTTTTCGTTGTGTGTATCGACAAGAACTTTGATAAGGCCAGATGTCTATTGCTGGATAAACTTATGGAGCTTTCTAATATTTGTCTGAGTTTGGAACTATCCTTTAATTTCGAGAAAACTAAGGCTATCCATTTTAACAACAGACCTAGAACTCTAAATCTTTCTGTTGGACCGATTTTAATTCCGGAAGTTAATTCAATCAAATATCTGGGGAGAACAATAGCTTGCAATAACTCATCCATGAGTCATATAAGGACAACTTTTGGTAGCATAAATAGAACTTGCAACTTCTACCGTATCCTGAACCATCGCAATAAAGGAGTCTCTCCTCTTCGCGCTCTACAGATTTATCGCGCTTTCATAAGACCTCGCATCGAATATGCAGTATCCTCCTTCGCAAACCTGAGTAAAACAGCTTTAAACTTTATAACTACCCAAGTGAACGTTTTTCTTAGACAAGGCCTGGGATTATTAAGGTCGTCTCCAACTCATATCCTTTACCACATGGCTGCGGAGCTACCCCCAAAATATAGATTTGTGATTGTCACTGCAAGGGAAATCCTGAAATCGTTAATACACAAACTGCCTATCTCTACATACATTGATAGTCTTCTCGGTGTCAATACGGGCATAGCTGAAATCTATAGACAATATGACTTTATCTTCAAGGATATAGGCAATCTCAGTGAAGTAGTGGGAAATTGTGCACATATATCTTTCCAACTCGACTTCTTCAAGGGTATGTATAGGAAGAAAGCTGAAGCCAACATGGATATCGTTAACAGCCTATTTTTGGAAAAATTTAATGACATGGTAAATAATAACTATGAGATATTCTTTACTGATGGTTCCGTATCTGATAACTTTACCGGTTTTGCAGCCTATCATGAAAACTCTGACACAGTCGAATCAGGCTATACTCGTAGAATTCTGTCATCCATGACTTCGGAATTGTTGGCGATCGATACGGCAGTTGATATTGGAATTAGTAAGGAGCTAAAGAGTTTGGCAATTTTTACTGACTCTAAAAGTGGTATTTATGCACTTAGGAACCGGGACCTTGATAATTACATTGTGGGAAGAATATTGAACAAGATGTCAGACAACTTCGAGAGGATCGCCTCTATCTACATCCCCGGGCACGGGGGGATTAAGGGAAACGGGATCGTTGATTTGGCGGCTAAGAATGCACACAAAAATGGTCTTCCTATACATATTCCATGGACTCTCAAGGATGCGATTTTGGTAATAGAATCCATGTTAAAGGGTGAATGGAGCACAGAATACTGCCGTTTGAAGATTTCCAAGGGCGTTGATTACGGTAAGTTTTTCCCTAGGACCTCTGACAATTTTTGGACAGTGGACTATAACATTGACCCAACTTACTTTAAGGCTTCCGACTTAAGAATGGCTAATAGAATTTTATGCGGGCATACTTACTGCGGTCAGACATTGAGTAGAATGGGTGTCTCTGTTTCCGATATTTGTACAATCTGCAATTGCACCGAGGATTCATCTCACATCATTTTCAAATGCAGTAAATATGGGAATCAACGTGGCATTTTTCCTTCAATTAGTAGACATAACAATCTTCTTGAATTTATCGAATGCGAGGGGATGGATAAAATATCTCACATTATTGAATTTCTAAAATCCATTGACATAGTACTTTAATGTGGATAGTTATGGAACTTACATATATATAAACTTATATATACAAAGTATATATCTTGTTTTATATGTATATTGAATTATTCACACCGATTTAATGGAATCGGATCACTTCATTACTCATCAATCTACTTGGATACATGAGCTAGTTTTTTCTAGCTAAAATTGGTGATGGCGTTGTATAATCTTTATTACAGGCCAAATAATTCTTAGTTGTTGAACTAAGTAACTTAAAAAGCAAACAAACAAACAAACAAAAAAAACTTCGGTAGTATTTTGAATAATTTATGTAAAAAATCTGAAAATGCCAAGTATTTTGTAAACAAATATTTTTCTTATAAAAATAATGAATAATTGGTACGCATGTACCAACTTTATTTAACAATAATATTTTTTTCTATTAAATGGTAACAAATGAAACAACATTGTTTTATATTTTATATTTACACTTAGTAGATAACGCGATTAACTAAACAATTTCTGTTCCGGAATACTTTATATAAAAAAAAAAACATATGAGGTATTTTCCCGACCGGTGGCAGATGTCTTCTATGTTATGGTAAAATTTTGAGATCTATTAAATTTAAATAAATTGATTTATATGTACACTGTGTAGATAACGTGATTAATTAACAAAATTTTGTTCTAGAACGCTTTTTATTACAAAACCCGTATGCGGTAATTACCCGTCCGGCGGCAGCTGACTACAACGTACAAATCTTAAAAATAACTCATCCGGGATAGATAATTCTTTTATTCGGAATATAATTTTTCCATAAATTTTTAAATTTTTATGTTTATTTTAAAAAATAATATTAATTTTACATAATTTTAGAGTCACAAACTTAAGTTTTTCAAATCAATCTGCCGGAGTAGAATTTTTCATTTGGAACAAACATTATTCCATTCACAAATTTTAATATTTTTATGTGTATCTGAAAAACTATTAGAGCTAGAAAATTCAAATTTTACAAGAAAAAATTTTACATTCATGTGAACATTTAAAGAAAAATTGGCGGACTTTCAATGCAACCAAAGTATATTAATAAAGTAGCGACATTTCCTGTTGTACAACAACATCTACAACAACCACATGTATTTTGTTTTTGGAATAATTTAAGATTGTGTCCCTGAACAACAATGTGTACAAAACATAAATAATAAACATTACTCTTAAGTTAAAAGTATTAACGATTTAATTATATTATTATATATTATACAATTTATTACACTTTTAAACTACTTTAAAACCACTTTTAATTCACTTTTTCAACTTTTCACAAATTTTAACAAATAGCAAAACAATGTTAACAATTTTCAAAACAAACTTTGACAACTTGCTACATTTATCTAGTTTAAAAAAAATAGTCAGCTGTTCAAGTGATGCTACTTTATTAATTTACTTTGAATGCAACCTTGGCATTTCCCATATGAATTAAATACAAAATTTCTGGGAAACTATAATATTATTATATTTTTTCATAGCTTACATTAAAATCTAAATTAACGTTTGGAAAAAATAATTTGCGTGGCATCCCCAATATCTAAAAAATGTATATCTGGAAAGCTATCATAGTTAGAATTTTCAAAATCGTAAAGTGTTTTTTATTTACATTGCTTTTAGGGTAGCAAAGCACACTGGGTATAGCTAGTTTTTTATAAAATATAAAAATTTCACAAAATATTTTCATTAAATGAATTCGACGTTATTATTGTTTTTGACATCAGTGCGTACCAAATGCAAAAACAAATTACAATGAAAATTTTGATGTTGCCGAACTGCCACCACCTTATCTGAATTCGCCTTGTATTTTGCTTTGTCTTATTTGCCAGGCTGCCAGATATTTCAAAAATTGTCCGGTTTTTAAACCCCAAATTCCAGAAAGCCGTAAGATTAATCGAGTTTTATAAATATTTTGATAAATTTTTTATTTCTGAAAATTTGGTTATTAATTAGAATCTAATTATTAAATCATTAGACAATCTAACCATAAAATACGATATGAATAAAAAATTAATTAATTCGAAGCTGAATATGATCTAGAATTCCTTATATTGTGGTTATTAATTAATGCTATCTTTTTTAGGCTAATTACTTAGTGAAACTGAATGTTATTATTTTTTAAAAAGATTTAACTAAATATGTGCGATAACACAGTAATTTAGGTTGTCAAAATATACGAAGATTTTAAAATATATTTACAAAAATATTTTTTTTAGATTTCCAAATTATTATCCATCCTTTTATAATTCCTTAGTGTCTGGCATCTCAGCCTTCATAAAGATGGTATAATTGTGCGATTGTCAGATATTCTAGAGATTTTTTTGATAAATAAACCTTTTTAGATGTAATAAGTAAGCGATAAATAATTTACACATATTTTTTGTAAAAGAAAAGCTTTTCGAAATAAAAAATTGTGTGAAAATAAAAATTCAGTGAACAAAAAGAAAATCTTCAAAATCACCTGAAATTTTGCTGTCAATTTTCAAGATTATTGAAAAATGTTCATCCTAAATATATGTCCTATATGTTCTTTGTACTCAGTTGTAATTTGTACAATCACAATTTCCTTTGTAGTTTTGAAAAATTATTTATTCACTTCAATCTGTTCAATTCTTGAATTTTAACTTATGTATTTCAGAACGATAAGCAATTCTGTCATTTCAGCTCCTATTTCCGTTTTACCTCTACTCTACACTTCCTTTCCTAATGTACTTTTATTACATCAAGTTTGCTTCCCTCATTAAAAACAATACTACTTGACATTTTAAAGTGACCACGATATTTGAATGTAACTTTTCTGTTACATTTCATACCATCTCTGTTTTAGCAATTCACTTTATTTTAACATCTCTGTCTGCATTTAAATTGTCAATAAAATGTCAAATTGTTCGCGGTTTTATTAGTTAGCTAAGCTTAAGTTATATTTAATGAAAATTAATAAAGTGTTAAATTGAATGCAAAAAGTTTAATAAATATAGTTTAAAGCATGATAAAAATATGATATTTTTATCATGGTTTAAAGTGTATTGGTTATAAATAATACATTGGTGTTGCAATTATACGTCTGCTAGAATGATTTGTGTTATTTTTCTTAAATACAGTCGATAACTGCAATAAGTAGTCCTATTAATGTTGTATGCAAAAATATAAAAATAATAATGAAAATAAAATTTCCAAATTAAAATGTAAATAAAAGAACAAATGGCCTGTTTAATAAATGTGTTGTAAATGTTAAAAAAATAAATAAGTGTTAGTTCAAAATTTCATGTCTATCATTACGGAAATTAATCTAACTGAAAGCTGTTAAGTGACCAGGTAAGAAAAGTCATTAAGTTTGTCCCTACTATATAGCTAAATATGTATTTTGCATATTGTACCAATTGACCCCTGAAAACCTTTTGACTTGATTTCACAACATTCATCTTTCCATTTCATCAAATTATAATATTCGATGAAGCAAGGAATGACAACTTTTAAATTAGCTTGAAACCGATCTTTGATTTCTGCTAGGTAGCCTCCATATTCCAGTGATCTACGAAAAAGCTTTAATCAAACATAATCTACGAAAACATAATCTACGGGTTCTTCAACAGATTCGAACGAAATGGTAACTACGGAATCGAAATCATTCTGGAATTATTGCCAATATTGGCTTGTATACTTATTTTAATATTTTTTTTCTTCAAATTTTAGAAATATTTTGGCTATTGTTTTTTTACTAAAATTGATTTATATGCGAATAACCACGCTTATGATTTTTCAATAGTATGAAACAAGGTTATAATAATATTTAATATAAGGAATTTAAGGAAAATAATATATACTACTAATAATTAAAATACAGTATATCAACTTTAAATTGATATTTTTTAAATTATATATGTATGCATATAAGATAAATCTTATTGTCCCCCCACTCTAGTCAGCATGTATTTTTTTATTTGCCGGCAAAGTTTTCTTCATGGCCTTGTTTACAGTATCCACGGTGTTGTCGTATTCATTAAGTTTTTTGGCTAAGAAGTAAATTTCAGCCAAGGCAATAATTAAAGCACACATAATGCCTAATAATAAACGTAAACCAAATTCCATATTGCCAATGATAAGATTAATGCCTAGAAATCCAAAAGCAAAACCTGCTGCTACTGAGAAAATAAACTGTAGTACTGCTATAATTTGACTATTGATGGCTTTGACTGGAAAATTAACAAATTAATACATTTGCTTCTAATCAAATATAAAAAATACTTACTTTGATAGGCGACTGTATCCTCGGGATAGTGCTTAAGCACTGCATCTACATTTTTGGTCATTTTACGATATTCCAAATTCTGTTGCTCCTCACGCAGTCTTTGACAGCGTGCCTCTAATTCAGGATTTCTCTTAATTATTTCATTTTGTGGTAATTCCAATTGACAGGTTTCTAAGACATCGTTTAAATAAATATCTAAACCCTGTTCTTTACGTAGAGTGGACAGAAGATTACTTAACCAACGTAAATCGCTTAAATGTAAATGCAGTACATCATTTGTTTTTGTTGTTTTGCTTTTGTTTGTAGTTTTATCCTCCTTGGACTTAGGTGTGTTGTCTGATATGTCTTCTTTAAGTAATTCTCTCAAAAGATTGACATTAATAGCAGGGGTTTTTTGTGTATTAGTTTCCTTTAAAATTTCCACTTTTGAGGACAGTTGTATGGATTGTTTCAGGAGAAATTTGCTTATATTTTCGGGTACTTCATTTAAATGTATTTTATTCTGTTCGAGTAAATCAATAAGGGTTTTGGAGGCTTTAACCTTAATGCGACTGTCTTTAATGGTAGTAATAGAGTCCATTTTAAGCAATTTACTTGGGTATATTAAGTTTCAATTGCAAGTCTGAATACAATTCGGCAATTTCTTCTTCCTTAACAGCAAAAGAATTCTCCACACGTTGATAATTATGTTCTATTTGTTTATTTATGTCTTCCTTACGACGGCTTCTTTCCAAACGTGCTTCTTTTAAGGTTTCACTGGGCTGCAAATACATACATGATGAAAGTTTTGTACATACATACGTATACCAACATTATAAATACCTACAAAAATATATTTTTTCCACTTACCTCTTGTGGTTTTTGTAAATCATTTACTAAATTATCAACTTTTTCCAATAAACTTTTAAGTTCAGTAGAAATTTCAGTCAAATTTGCAGATCCCAAATTAATGCATTTATCGGAAATTTCGTATTTGAGTGCACCCACTGTCTCGGTTACTTTAAAGAGTGACTCTATTTCGGAATCGTTGCGCTGTGTTTCAAAATTATTAAGAAATGCTTCTATTTCTCCATTGACAAATACTCTGTGGTCTAGTACGCGATATTGAGCGTTGTAAATATCTAAAAATTTGTGAGGATTTATTGGTAAATTCCTTAAAATTTATTATTGTGATGAGTTTACCTTTTCCAAGCTGTGTTATCATTTTTCTTTGCCTGTCAATTTTCTAAAACGTCACATGATGAAAGTTTTGTCAGCGTTGCCAATCTTTAAAAAAATAGTTAGAAAAATCGTAAAAATCAATAATAATAAAATTTAATTATAACCGTTGGGAAGTTTAGACCATAGAATATCTGGAATTTCTTTACGGCTACAATTTTTGTAATTTTTTTCCGTGGATAGTACTTTTAAAACATACAATAATACAATTTATTATAACGTCCATATATATATCAGTTGAAAATTTCAAATGATGTGTCAAATTCCGTCTTCTATTCGATTCTATAGTTTATACATATGTTGTGTTTATATCAGTAAATTATAAAGAAAATCTTAAATTTGTAAAAAATACCAACTAAAATTCACACTTGATCGAATTGACACTCAACGGATTAGTGTTATAAAGTATTTTAAAGCTTTTTAGAAGTCTTTGATATCAAAGCTCTAAAATAATTCATTCCCTAATTATTTTTTTGAAATTGAGTTATATTTTAAAGAATTAACAATTCTTCAAACTCATTCCCTTTGATTTAATTCCTAGAATTAATTCTTAAAGTTTTCGATGTAGTTGAATTAATTCTCTAATGAATTAATTCCTATAGAATGTTAAATTCCTTCTGAATGAATTAATTTTGTTTGTTACAAATTGAATTAAAATAAATTTCAACAATTCCTATTGATTTTTAAATTCTCTCTGAATGATATAAATTTTATTTGAATTCAATCTATTACAAATTGAATTTAAACATTTTTCAACCATTCAATTTGAAATAGATTAAATGAAAGTTTTGTTTTATAATTCAAAAGCATTCTGTATATTAAAAATTGAATTAAATTTTTTTCTTTCATTCAATTTGTAATGGAAGGAACTAAACAAATATGAATGATCATTCAATTGAATTCATTCCTATAAAGAATGAATTCTCTTAGGAATTAATTCAATGGAATATAAAACCAAGGAATTCAGCTTTAGAATTTAAATTCAAACAATGATTTTAAAGAATGGTACGTTCACAAATTTAAAGCCGAATTAAAAATATAAGGGAATTAATTTCAAATAGAATTCTTTCTTTCCAAGCTTTGTTTGATATATAAAATTTTAATAGATATATTATATATGCATATTTAAGATAATATTATAAATCTTTAAATAACTCTTAACTCCAGATGAAAGCATATATTTTTTTGCCTATTTCTAAATAAAAGTGTTTTCTGCAATCACTTCAGTTTTTCAATTCTATTTAAATTTGAACATAATTGAAATTCCTGTAAAATAAATTATAAAAGTTGTCAAAAAATCAAAGGCAATTCTTCTTTTGTTCTATTTATTAAAATTAGTTTTTCTATAATTCATTTTTAAATAAATTCAAAAAATAACGAAAACACGCTTCATTGACAACACTTTTAATTGCCAACCATATGCGAGTCATTGATGAAAACACACACACATTTTGACAGAACGTACGTGCATTTTATAACGGCACCAAAAAAAGCATCTGGTTGGGAAAAAAGAATAGAAATATCGCGAAATTATTGTTAATTATCTTTTCAGCAAAAAATCGTAATAATTTATTTATTTAATACCATCTCCAATAAATTGCATACGCTAAGAAAATGAGTGAGGAATTTAAGTTGCCCAAACGTTCACGCAAACGTACACGTGAAGTAAAACGTAAAGCTAGACCTGAATTAGACAAAGAAGGTTGGACGGCCTTACGCTATGCCGAACGCTTTGAACCCTTCTGTCAGGTCAAAGACAATGTTGAACGTATTAGAGAACATGAGGTTAGCTGTAAAGAATTTATTAAACGATTTGAGGAGCCCTACTTGCCGGTGGTGATTGAGGGATGCCAGCAAGGATGGCAAGCTCTGGAAAAGTGGACTCTACCACGTTTGGTAAAAAAATATCGCAATCAAAAATTCAAATGCGGTGAAGATAATGAGGGCTATAGTGTTAAAATGAAAATGAAGTATTATATAGAGTATATGAAGACTACAAAGGATGACAGTCCCCTGTATATATTTGACAGTAGCTTTGGCGAACATCATCGCCGGCGTAAATTGTTGGAGGACTATGTGGTGCCACAATATTTTCGCGATGATTTGTTCAAGTATTGTGGCGAAGAACGACGCCCACCATACCGTTGGTTCGTAATGGGTCCCGCCAGATCGGGTACTGGTATACATATTGATCCTTTGGGTACCAGTGCTTGGAACGCATTAATCAGCGGCCACAAACGTTGGTGCCTATTTCCTACCCAAACACCAAAAGAATTGCTGAAGGTGCCCTCCAATTTGGGAGGCAAACAAAGAGATGAAGCTATTACCTGGTTTAGTACCGTCTATCCTCGTACTAAGCAATTGGATTGGCCTAAGGAATATGCCCCTCTGGAGATTCTACAAAAGCCGGGAGAAACTGTCTTCGTACCCGGAGGCTGGTGGCATGTTGTCTTGAATTTGGATGATACTATAGCAATTACGCAAAACTTTTGCAGTCGCACCAATTTTCCCATTGTATGGCACAAAACTGTAAGAGGTCGTCCCAAGTTGTCCCGTAAATGGTTGCGCGTATTACGCGAAAAAGAACCTGAATTGGCGAAAGTTGCCGAAAGTATTAATATCGATCAAAGTACGGGCTTTGCCTCCGATAGTTCCAGCAATTCTAGCTCATCTTCATCGAGCTCCTCATCATCGGGCAGCGACACTGAAAACGAGGGAAATAAGAGCGATGACGATTCCTGTTCCTCGAATACCGACAGTGGCCAAGAGAGTTTAACTGCCAAAAAGAAAAAGAAGCGACGTATGGGTGGCCATATGTCATCAAACTCATGATGGCCGCCACATTGGTGGCGATGTAGTAGAGGCAAACAATCGGACGATCATTCAAATACTTCTTCTAATCAAGATAATCAACAACTAACTGAAATCGTACAAGTTGGAGAGGAGCTGGAGCCAGAAACGAGTAATAACTCTGTGGTTAAATATCTCAATTGGCGTCTACTACATTTAGGTCTTATAGAAAATAGTTAACATTTTATTTTTAATCTACAACTATAACATAAACCTATTAGCAGTTGTTAACAATTACGCAATTAATTAAAAATATCATTTAATTCTTTCACCATACAACACCATCAGCTAGGGTTACTATTTATGTCTGTAGTATGTTGTATATCATCTGCTAAATTTAGATTGTATTTTAGACTTTAGAGAAAAACTTCTTGAATTTATTATTTCCCATTTTTTTTTTTTTAATTTTTTAGTTGACCTTTTGAATAACTTTTAATTTCTTTTATTGTTTGTTTGTTTACCTTGAAGTATTTTAGAACAGGAAACCCCTTTTTTGCTTTATGATTAATTTACCGCTTTGAAACACCCACCCATGCCAATCTTATTACTTTGCATGCTATGTTGGGGATTCTTATTCTGGATATAGTTTTTTTGTTTTTATTTTAACTCTTGTATTCATTTTTGACCCTTAAATAAGTAACAAAAAGTTAATGCAACATATTGATTTGATTATCATTAAATATACCTACATTTATGACTAATATTAACTACAACAATAAAAACAAATAATTTAATTTAAAATTGAATTTTTTCTTCTAATATGCATATTAGTGCGTTATTTTTTAAATAATGACATTTAGTTGGAACAAATATGAATCTTGAAGTTTGGTTGTATAACAAACGATTTACTCATTCTTGGGATCGATGTTTTTTTCAGTTTAGACAAAAAAATAGAGTTTCGATTATCTAAATTTGAAACTATTATAAAGAAAAAAATCACCGCTATTCTGACAAAAATAATAGAATCGTAAGAAAAAGAAGCGATTTTTGTTTCAATGCTTTACGATTGTGTGTAATCAAAATGGATAATTGAGTTCGTTAGAAAAAAAATGCTTTAATCCAACGGTTCACTCACACCTTTTAGGCATAAAATCATTGTATATGGGAAGGAATGAACTTTTGCGTTGATCAATCAAAACGCTGTTTTCTAAATGAATGGAATTGTTTTATCTATCTATCTATCTATCTATCTATCTATCTATCTATCTATCTATCATCTATCTATCTATTTATCTAAAAAATCTAACATTTTACAAAAAATTAAATTTTCACTAAAAGTTAGATTTTTTATTAAAAATTATCAAAAAATTATAAGAAAACATATTAATCCCCAAAAACTTACTTTTTTAACGAATCGCTAGAAAATTTGGTACAAAATTTTACAAACATAATACCTTTGTTATTATGTTAAATTTACATTAAAAAATAAAAAAAGCAATAATATAAAAAAGGAGATATTTTCTTTTTATTTAGGATATTATTTTTCTTTTCTTAAGTTTTTGTTGTTTTGCACAGAGAATCATCATTAATTAGAATATTTTACAAGACCAAAAAATTTAAGCTAAATAAAATTAATAAAACTTATGAATGAAACAGAGAAATAAAATAGGAAACTAAAACAAAAGAAATATTTATAATATTAAATAGAAGCTAGAATGTATGTGAGGTTGCAACTAGTTACAAATTGGAAAAAGGAAATAAAATCATAAAGTGCAATGGATATCAAATCCTTTACATTTGTTTGTGTAGACATCACAAGAGTATATTTAAAGTGTTGTATGGAATCTATGATGCATTATTTATTTTTTATGATAAAAACGAAAAAAAAAATGAAGAAACGTTTTAAAAAAGCACTTCTCTCTCTAATAAATAATGCGTTGGAAAAAATGTCAATTTAAAATTTATATTTCTTTTCTTGCTTTTTATAAAGTTAAAATTGCGCCTTCTTCCCAGTAAATTGTTTTTATTTTTATAAATTTTATAGATATTTTTCAATTTTTTATTTTATTGTTATTATTTATTATTACGTTTTATTATTATCTTTACGGTTTTTTGTATTTTGTTGTTGTTTGTTTATTTGTTGTTGTTGATTTCATCTTGTTTGTGAATGAATAGTGTGTCTTCTTGGATTTAGATGTAGTGTGTCGGTTTGTTTGCTTCTTGTTGTCTGTTATGAGAAGGAGGAAAACAATGGCTGCTGCAGTTACAAATATTGTATAATGCTTCTTAATTGATGTAAAAATTAATAGAAATTATTCTTCTTTTGTTATTGTTGTTGTTTTGCCACCACAATTCGATTTTTAAACAACCAAACTACTACACAACTTAATCAATATACTGCGCTAACCAACGGAAACCTTCGCCATAACCTTGTCTTTTCAGTACCGAGCACATGAACAATTCCAAGGGACGACCGGGTAAATCGGAACGTGCTACTTTACCCTGTAAATAAAATAAAGTATTTAAATTAGTAAATAGAAAATTAGAACAAAGACATTTTGGAAGTACATTTTTCAAAAAATATTTTAAAATATTTTTACTGATCAAACCATGCCAAATTTGATGTCAAGCGAACGAGAAAAGTTGTAAAATATTTTGTGTTATTTTTATTTTATCAAAAATCAAAAGAATATCTTTCAAAATTTTGTTGAAAAAATAATATTGAAAACCTAAATAGATATTAAAGGATACAAATTTTAAAAGACATTTTTGACATCTTTTTATCCTGACAGTATGAAATAAAAATAATACAAAATATTTTCCAAATCTTCTTGTTTGCTTGACATCATATTTGACATGTTTGATCAGTAGAAACATTTTAAAATGTTTTTTAAAAAAAGTAAAGTTTTTCTCCATTAAATTTATAGTTACAGACGTATATCAACCGGTTCGTGTCTAACGAATTTTTTCTCTTTTTGTCGGACGGTGTTATGTACTCAATTTTATTTAATATTTATAAAAATGAACTTACAATTTTTTTCCCTGCAAAATAATAGCAATTATGTACGCTATACGTAATCGCTGTATTGAATTTTAATCACAATTTTCAAAATTTTAATTTAACTACGCACTAAGCTAACTAACAAAATTATATGTTAACTGAAACTTACCTTGCCGGTGGTTAATTGATAGAGACCAAAAACATTTCTAAGTTCATCTTCGCTGGCAGCACCAGGCTTATCGATTTTGTTACCCAAAATCAGTACAGGACAATTTGACAAGGCCTCATCTGTGAGAAGGGAATCTAATTCATTTTTACTTTCTTGGAAACGACCACGATCCCAGGCATCTATCAAGAAAACGATAGCATCTACGGCGGGGAAATAATCTTTCCACACACGACGTGCTAAAAGATAAATAAAAGAACAAAAAAAAGATCATTAAAGATTATCAATTAAATTCCTTAAATATTTTAAATCTTCCCGAGATTTTAAAAACTTTTAAATTTCTTTCTCATAACTCATATAAATGGTGTAGTTTTCTTATCAGAACAAAAACATTTTTCTCAACAATCAATTGCAATTGAAGATAATTTTATATGAGCATGAATGAGTATTTTTTGCTATTCAACTAGACTTGAAATGCACTGTCATTTAATAAATACATATTTATTTAATTTTTAACATGCACTTGTACTAGTTGTTCCCGTATATCAACTTTAAAGTTGTTTTATATGCATTTATTGTTTACGCTGAGACGTACATATATAAATAACAAATCGCATGTAAAGTAATTAGAAAATTGAAATAGAGAGAAAACAAACTCACCTTGAGTGTGACCGCCCAAATCGAATGTAGTGAAACGCATATTGCCAATAGATAATTCTTCCGATGCTAAAGGGAGAAATAGATAAATAAATAAAACAAAGAATTGATTAGTAAACAAAGCTTAAAACGAAATACATAAATTATTTAAAATAGTTTCAATTATAATTTTTCTTTTTTAAAAAAGTTTAAAATTTAGTATAAGTTGTATTATACTTACTGGGATGCAAAGTTGGGACATGTTGGGCTAATTTATCATCTTTGAGCATGTGCAACAATGTTGTTTTACCAGCATTATCCAAACCAAGGAACAATAATTTACCAGATTTCTTCCATAAACCTGCAATTTTACAATTTTATATTTTAGTTCAATTCTATGTAATTTAAAATATGTAAATATTATGCTTGATTACAATGATTTTTTTTATAGGCTTGCATGACCTTTCTCTGCTTTAAAATGAAAGCAGACTTGACTTGTCCAAACTAGTGCAAAATAATTCATAATTGCCAGGTTAGGACGTACAAAAAACATAAAAAAATTGGAAAAGCGCAACTAAAAACCCATTTCTTCAATAAAATCCATTTTAGAAAAATCATTAAAAAAATGATTTCGTTGTGGGAACTTAACTAAATGAAACCCGATTAAAAAAGGTTTGTGACACTGTTTCTGATCTTCGTTGGAAAAGTAGTAATAGGATGACTTCATCACAGTCAAGTAATTCTCCCATTTCTCTAAAATCCAATAGGAATTTATTTATACAAAACAGATGTTAATTTCAAATGTTTCCTCTAAAACATCCCTTAACAATATAACTCACAAAATCCGAAAAAAGATATTAAGATAAAGAAACTTGATATTTACACAAGTTTTTCTATTTAAATTAATTTCTAAAAAATTTATTTTTAGTTATTTTACATTACAATAATACCCAAAGTCTATAGAGATAAATCATTAATACCAACATCTTGGTGAACAAACTCTTCTTTGTAAAAAGCTTAAGTTAAAGACTCAAATGTCAATAGTTTAAATAGCCAACAGTTTTACATACAAACGCATATGTATTCTTCTTAACAACGTTAACAACACATGTTGCGACGACGTTGTTTGTTGGTAAAATTTTGTTGATATTCTTTTTACTCATTAATGCTTTGTTGGCAACGGCCATGATAATAATTAATGCAAAATTAAACTAACAAACTAATATTTGCCAAAATTAAATATGTATTTGCTTGGTATTCTTGGCCCAGTTGCTTGCTACTTACCCAAGTATCCTAAAACACCAGTGAACCAATCCCAGATGAACATTTTGTATGTTGTGGTTTTTATGTGCTTTTATTTTACAAAAACAAATTTAAAAGAAAGAAAACGGGAGCGGGGAGCAGTTTTAATGGATTTGTAGGTAACGAATGTACAAGTGCGGCAGCGGCGTTGGCTGTTGTTATTTTTTGCTGCTTACTAAGCTAAAAAGAAAAAAGACAATAAAAGAAGAAATATAAAAAAAGAGAAATTAGGCAGTGAACAATGATGAAAATTATGACATCTCCAAAACGTAACAATTTAATAAAAGCTAAAGTAGAAAGGAATATTCTATGCAACAATTCATTACAAATGAGTTTATATAAATCATCACCGAAAGGCAAATACTAAATGTAATTGTGCGGTAGTGGTGGTCAGGAAGTTGATTGAACGAACGAACGACCCATTTTTGAAGATAAGAGATCGAGTACTAAGAAAAAGTAGGAGGTTTATGCTAAACTAGATTGTAGAGCCAAGCCAATAAACCCAATCGACTAGAAAGACAACGAAACGAAACCTTGACACAAATACACCATTATGGTGTACTAGTTTTTTGTTTTTCTTTTATACAAATGTGTATTAATAGCTTTAAATTCCGGGGGAATATGTTAAAATAAATATGTAAATATTGTTTCATCATACATTGACTTTTGCACTTTAGACTCTAATTAATAAAACCTTTGGACAATAGTACAAGGAGGGGTCAAGATTAATTAAACTAAACTCCTTTTTTATATCCGGCAGATTTTCACTTGGTTTTTAATATTTTTGACCAATCATTAAGATACTAATCACACCACCACCATCACTACTGTCTATTTGTCTGCTGCCAACGAACCAGTCAGTCAGCCAGCCAGTCAGCGTATATGCGTGTTTCTTTCTTTTTAATTTTTCTTATTGTTCCCTAGAAATTTATTAGTTTCTTTGTTTTTTGACACAATTTTAATTGCTGATAATTTGCTTACCTAATATTATTAAATATTAAAATAGAAATTTATAAATTTTCAGCCAAGTGTTGAAAATTTGCAATAATTTATACAAAAAATAGATTTGCCTTTATTAATTTTTTCACTAATTCTCCCGTTTTTTTTTTTTCTTTAAAAAACCACGAATATTATTGAAAAAGAAGACACGACAGCACAAAGTGTATTAATAAAGTGGCGACACTATTCGTTATACATCAAACATCTACAAAAACCACAGGCAATTGTTTTTGTTTTGCTGCATTAAGCTGTCAAAATTTGCCTGTTGTTTTTGTAATATGAAAATTTTGACAGCTTTATAACATAATTTGCCTGTTGTTGTTGTTTTGAAAAAATAATCAGCTGGTCTAATGAGTCCTCTGTATTAAAACACTTTGGATTGACTCCCATCATGGCCATTACAGGGTGTACTGAATACATATTACGTATTCAGAACACCCTGTAATGGCTCATTTCATTCTTCACATGAAATATTGCCAGAAAAATGAAATTTTATCATCAATATTTGCTTAAAAAGTCGACTTAAGACTATTGCATTTATTCCTAGGTAAATCTGGTAACACACGAAGGAATGAAATGCGAAAAAAATAAAAAATAGAAGTATAATAACATTATTACAATTCGAACCGCAGTCGACAAACCACAGAAAAGTTAAGCCGACGAATTATAGTTAAGCATTATTTCAATAAAATCATCTGTGAGTTGTCGTGATAAAATCATCATTTTGTTACCCCTATGCATTAACATAAACAAAAAACTGACAATTTTTCTGCCGACGTTTTGTCAAGTGCCGTGATAAATATTTGTCTATTATAGACACGGGGTAATAGAACATGGCGAAAAATGAGCGTGTTCAAGGCGAATTCAGATAAGGTGGTGGCAGTTCTGCAACAACAACATTTTACATGTATTTTGTTTTTGCATTTGGTTTACGTAGATGTCAAAAACCATAAGTACGGCGAATTCATTTGATGAAAAATTTTTGTAAAATGTTTATATTTTATTGAAAAATAAAGATAAAAATATTAAAATTTGTGAGGAAAATATATTCTGAATTAAATAATGTTTGTTTCAAACGAAAAATTCTATTCCGGCAGATTAATTTGCAAAATTTTTAATTGAGTGTCTGAAGTTAAGTAAAACTTAATTTTTTGTGAAAAATAAACATAAAAAAGTTCATATTCATGAAAATATTATATTACGAATGAATGAATATTTCTTGCGAATGGATAATTCTACTCCGGCGGAGTAATTTTCAATATTTGGCCGTAATGTAGCAGCCGCCGGACGGATAAATACTTCATATGGGTTTTGTTATATAAAGCGTTCCGGAACAGATTTTTTTAGTTAATCTCTTTATCTACATAGTGTATATATAAAACAATATTGTTTAATTTGTTAACGTTTAATAGATTTCAAAATTGAGCCATATGTAAAAGTAAGCTGCCACTGTTCGGCTAAATTCTTCATATGTGTTTCTTTATATAAAGTGTTCCGGAAGAGATTTTTTTAGTTAATCACGTTATCTACACAATTTTAATATAAAATATAAAACTATATTGTGTAATATGTTAACATTTAATAGAAAAAAAAAAATATTTTTCTTAAATAACATATTTGTATACATACCAACTATGCCATTATTTAAATAAAATGATATTTGTTTATGAGATGCTTGGTATTTTTAGATTTTTTACATAAATAATTCAAAATATTAACGAAGTTTTTCTCCGTTAAACGGAAATTTTTAAATATAAAAATGTAAACAATAACAAATTTTGACAGCTACATAAACCAGGCGAATTAAGAAAAAAATAATCAGCTGATTGAATAACACCACCTTATCTGAATTCGCCTTGAGCGTGTTTTTACAATCATGGCGAAACTAATAAGGTGAGGTCATTTCAACAGCTGATTGTTTTTTGTCCATGGAAATTTTGCCCGAAGTTGTCAAACTCCATATAAAAAAAATCTCTCTCAAACCGACACTGTCAAACTACATATATAAGAAATTTCATGAATTCGCCGCAAAATGAAATGACTTCACTGTTTTCGCTGCATGTACATACATAGAAAAAAATAATACATAACTTTAATGAATTTTGTAATATATTTTATGAATCGAACATGACTTTTTTTCCCAAACCATTTTCATTCAGAATATTAAAAGTTCATAAAATGTATGAACTTGTACATGACGGAAATTTTTTAAATTTTTATTTTTTTTTTTTCAACGCTATTCATGAAGAATTGCAAAAAAAGTCCATTATCTACTAATCTTTTTCCATATTTAGTGGATAGTAATCCTTTATTAGCGAATTTTGTACAATAAAAAAATATAAATTGAAATGCAGAAAAACAAAATCTTAAACAAGAAAACATCAGCCAACATAGTTAAGCATCTATTCTTCATAAAATACAAATACGTGCACATTTCATCGATTTTAATCTAAAAATCATAACAGTTGATATTTGATTTTAAACCTTTTAAATACATACTTATTTTGATTTGTAAAATACAAAAAAATAACCTTTGTCTTTTAGTGGAACTTTAAAACACTGAACACAAATTCTCATCATATTTGTCCTAAATATCTCAAAAATTTAAAACATAACCAATAAATTTTTATTTAATCATTTGGAGTAAAATTTCATTTTAAAGGATCTGGCATCTTTTCCTAAATATTATAAACGCCATCTAGTGGTGAGTAGAACAATAACATAATTGCTAATTCGAAGTAATTTAAATAAAACGAACATTAAATTCAAAACAACAATTCTAATTGGACAAAGTTGAATAAAAGTTATTATTATGTATTTAAAAAATAAGATATACTTAAAAATTATATTTTATAAAATTTGTAATTGATAAAAATATTTCATTTAAAAATTGTTAAAGTTATTTACTTAGTTATTGAATGTTTCTATTAGTTAATGATAATATATAAAGTTGTTAAAACTTTTCCTTTTGTTCATAACATATGTATATCAATCATTATCTACGCCATGACGTCTCATAGCTTGCAATGTTATATCCTCCACCTGAACATGATTAGGGGTTTCCAAGGCATAATATACAGCATGGGCAACATCTTCAGCACTTAATTTCGGCAAATCAGCCACCGATTCAGAAAAAACACTTAGGAAATCGGTATCAACTAGGCCAGGATTAATGCTCTATATGAAAAAAAAATTTAAATGAAAATATTGTATGCCTTAAGAGTTCTATAAATTTAAAAATAACTTAAATTATCTGGATGGTTTTAAACTCAGCAAAAAAAAAACTCTTATAAGTTAATTAGAAATAAATTTGTCTGTTTAAATAGCACGAAGTAAGAAATAATATTGTTCTTTGTCTTTGTTTCACATTTTTCAATTTCGTTCACAAATTCAATTAAGAATGACTATAACGACAGAAGAAGTGTTGAACGAACTTCAAATGAGAATTCTAGGTGAAAAAGTGTGTGTGTGTGTATGATATATAAAAGCATTAATTAATCAATGATGTGAATACATCGTCATTTAATTACTATTTATGATAGCATACATTAGTGTGTGTATGTAAAGGAATGCACAGGGTATTTCGTTATTAGATGTTATTTTATATATACAAATAATAACTCAATATAATAATATGTTTATAATACAGTTACTAGGTCTAGCATAGTTCTTAATCGTTTTTTAAATCGTGAGTTAAAAAAAAAACAACAAAAAACTGATTTTTCATAATTGTCGGACTTACATTTTTTTTAATAAATATATCATGAAGAAGGATATAAACGACAATAGCACTATTGCTAGTTTTTAAATCAATTTATGAACTTCTACTTCTTTTAAAATTTTTCT
Organism: Lucilia sericata; assembly: GCF_015586225.1. Taxonomy (NCBI): domain Eukaryota; kingdom Metazoa; phylum Arthropoda; class Insecta; order Diptera; family Calliphoridae; genus Lucilia; species Lucilia sericata. The sequence continues at coordinate 125,879 of NW_023994576.1, forward strand.
TCACTGGGATATTCTTAACAAAACACTTAATTGTTTGCTTGGTTTTTAGCATATTATTAATGGTAACATTCATTCATAAATAGCTCTTTATTTTGTCACTATCAGCGTTATTCTTAAATAATCATAGTTTTCAATATTCCATTAAAGTGCTAGTGCTATATTAAGTATGGTATGTTCCTTTTCCTGTTGTAGTTGTTGTTGGTTTTGTTCAACAACATTTTTCTGTTGTTGTGCATGATTTTTCTCTCATGTTGTTGTTGTTGTTGTGTTATATTTTTTATGTTTTTATGAATCCAATATAAACGTCAGTTAAATTACATTTTAATTGCAAATTACGGAATATAAAAGAACTACAATATATTTTGTTTCATGGTGGTAATGATAGTAGTGTGACGACGACGAGTCGTTGAATATGACGATAAACTTATACATAGATGATGATGATGATGATGATCAGGATGTTGATGATGGCTATAGCTTTAACTATTACACACTTATGAACACATTTACACCATAGTCATTTACATACAAATATTCTTAAATACTAGTGTATAAATATGTATGTACATTAGGGTAATAACTTCTATTAATTTTATGAAAACTTCAAATCGGCCCTATCCATTACACATAGAGTATAGAAAAGTACGTCGAAAATGTATATCACTTTTTCCCGTTTCGATATTTACTGTAGAGAAAATTTAAATTTTTTTAGTACACAATCGGAAATTTTGTATTTAAACAAGTGTCATTGTTTGGTCCACGACATTTGCACCGAGAAAAAACAAGAATAGGGACTGCGTTTTATCCCTCTTCAAAATTTATTACCCAAACTTGTAGATTACACTATTTAAAATTCATGTAAATTAGTTTGTGAATGGTTTTAGAAAATCGATTTGCAGGGGAAGGTTTTTGCACCAAAATGTCCCGTGAAAAAGGTTTTCGTTATTAAAACACTGCCACATAGTGATAGGGGCCAATTTTGGTTACCACCCTAATGTACATATGTATGTAGTAATTTTGATGTTGAGTGTCCTAGAGAGAGTAAAAGCAACAAGCAATTTTTTACTTGTTTCCCATTTAATTACCCGCAGGCACTCACTACTTATACACGCACACACATACATACATAGACACAACAGTTGAACTACTAAAGCCAGAGTAGGAGCAGTGAGCAATTCTATCCAAATTGTGAATGTCCAGTCTTTTAGTTGAAACCAAAATGCCCTCCACTAAAAATTTTCATTTTTCATTTCATAACCCAATAGTTGTTGCTGTTGCTACTGCTGTTGTTGTTGTTGTTGAGAGCTGTTATGTGTGTGAATTTACATTTTTATGATTATCAAGCGTTGAAAAGCATCAAACGGCAACAGAATACAGCCGTTTCTGATGTGGATGTTAAAAAAAAAGAAAACAACTTCAACTCATGCACCAATACAGAAATATTTGTATATATGTATACAATTACACGGATTTAAAAAGGATCTGTTCGCATAAAAGCAAAATAACTATGAAATTTTAATGCAAAACAATTGTATGCAAAATAATGTATATACTATAGGTTAGACTATATATTAGACTATATACTACACTAGACTATAGACTAGACTATAGACTAGACTATAGACTAGACTATAGACTAGACTATAGACTAGACTATAGACTAGACTATAGACTAGACTATACACTAGACTATAGACTAGACTATAGACTAGACTATAGACTAGACTATAGACTAGACTATAGACTAGACTATAGACTAGACTATAGACTAGACTATAGACTAGACTATAGACTAGACTATAGACTAGACTATAGACTAGACTATAGACTAGACTATAGACTAGACTATAGACTAGACTATAGACTAGACTATAGACTAGACTATAGACTAGACTATAGACTAGACTATAGACTAGACTATAGACTAGACTATAGACTAGACTATAGACTAGACTATAGACTAGACTATAGACTAGACTATAGACTAGACTATAGACTAGACTATAGACTAGACTATAGACTAGACTATAGACTAGACTATATACTAGACTATAGACTAGACTATAGACTAGACTATAGACTAGACTATAGACTAGACTATAGACTAGACTATAGACTAGACTATAGACTAGACTATAGACTAGACTATAGACTAGACTATAGACTAGACTATAGACTAGACTATAGACTAGACTATAGACTAGACTATAGACTAGACTATAGACTAGACTATAGACTAGACTATAGACTAGACTATAGACTAGACTATAGACTAGACTATAGACTAGACTATAGACTAGACTATAGACTAGACTATAGACTAGACTATAGACTAGACTATAGACTAGACTATAGACTAGACTATAGACTAGACTATAGACTAGACTATAGACTAGACTATAGACTAGACTATAGACTAGACTATAGACTAGACTATAGACTATAGACTAGACTATAGACTAGACTATAGACTAGACTATAGACTAGACTATAGACTAGACTATAGACTAGACTATAGACTAGACTATAGACTAGACTATAGACTAGACTATAGACTAGACTATAGACTAGACTATAGACTAGACTATAGACTAGACTATAGACTAGACTATAGACTAGACTATAGACTAGACTATAGACTAGACTATAGACTAGACTATAGACTAGACTATAGACTAGACTATAGACTAGACTATAGACTAGACTATAGACTAGACTATAGACTAGACTATAGACTAGACTATAGACTAGACTAGACTAGACTATAGACTAGACTATAGACTAGACTATAGACTAGACTATAGACTAGACTATAGACTATAGACTAGACTATAGACTAGACTATAGACTAGACTATAGACTAGACTATAGACTAGACTATAGACTAGACTATAGACTAGACTATAGACTAGACTATAGACTAGACTATAGACTAGACTATAGACTAGACTATAGACTAGACTATAGACTAGACTATAGACTAGACTATAGACTAGACTATAGACTAGACTATAGACTAGACTATAGACTAGACTATAGACTAGACTATAGACTAGACATAGACTAGACTATAGACTAGACTATAGACTAGACTATAGACTAGACTATAGACTAGACTATAGACTAGACTATAGACTAGGACTATAGACTAGACTATAGACTAGACTATAGACTTAGGGACTATAGACTACTAGACTACTATAGACTAGACTATAGACTAGACTATAGACTAGACTATAGACTAGACTATAGACTAGACTATAGACTAGACTATAGACTAGACTATAGACTAGACTATAGACTAGACTATAGACTAGACTATAGACTAGACTATAGACTAGACTAGGCTAGACTAAGACTAACCCTAATAGGCTAGACTATAGACTAAACCCTAATAGGCTTGACTATAGACTAAACCCTAATAGGCTAGATCCTACTGCTATTTCTATCACCACAACTGTTGATTGTATAGCCTGGCATTGTCTATATTTGTAAATGCGTTTGACTGGCTTTACGTTACGAGCATTTCATTCATGGAACTTAACATTTAGTTTTATATTTTTTGAACTTCCATTCTCTCTATTGGGTTTTTACATATAAATATCCTTTTTTCACAATTTTATCTTTTCGTTTCTGCTGTTGAATGGTCGATGTTGGTGGATATGTCAACAACATAAAAACAAAAAAAAGGAAAACTACAAAAAAAAATCATCAAATGAAAAAGTAAAACAGAAAAACAATACAACAAATAATATTGTATGTCCATACAACAAAAAAGTCTTTTTGATTGTTCCGTTTTACATTTTTACATGTGTGATATTTTGTTGGCCAGATTATGAAGTGGAAAACACTGCTGTTGATGAGAAGAGGACGATGATGATGACATTGGCGGATAAAAATAAAATGAAATAAACTAGATGAACTTTGGGCTGTGGTGATAGTGAAGGGGAGGGTTGTTGGGTTTGATTGTTTATACTGATAATTCAGTTTAAGTTTTTTTTTATTTAAAGACTTGATTGAAATTCAAACATAAGGACAAAACTATTCGAACCACATTTTATATCGTGAGTATTTAAATGTTAACAATAAACGAACAACTTTGCCACGCAATTGTGATTTCTCTTTTTTTTTTAAACAAATAAACACAAAACCACAAAAAGACAATGTTGCTACAACACTCTATAAAACTATGAGAACGAATGGTTGGATAGATGGATGAATGAATAGATGTGTTATCTTTAATGTATTGCAATCGTAAAAATCGTGATTATTGATGGTTTTACTATAAATTGACTTATTCAATCACATTCATACGTACAGATACATATTTTTACTTGTACATTAGGGAGGTTCAAAGTGTGAACAAAATATGAATAATTTTTGCTATTAGGGTGCAGACAAAAAAAAAAAAAAAAAATCAAACAAAATTTTACTTAAACTAAAAACCGCTATTTTTGTAATACTAAAGTCATTAACAATTCACCTACTTGCTGGAAACCGTAAACATTCCTCTTACAATTAAAGATTTCCTTAATAATGCAGCGACTTATCTTTTACATTTACCCATAAACTTTTAACGAAAACCACACATGTAATGCATAGGATGGTATATTCCTACATTGATTGTCCCTTGTTTTCTTTTGGATTACAATCAACTCCAGTTGATCTCCTTAACATTTTACTTACAATCGATGTTGCGTGGTTATTTTACACGAATCAATATAAATATTTACTTACTGTTAATTTTATATTTAATTTGAGAAAATGTATTTCCTGACGCACTGTTTGACACAGTCCGGTAATTGCATGTTTTGTTGCTGGATAAACACTGAACAGAGGCACGGGTACGTCTGGTATACGATGGCCCAAAATGCTAAAGTGTAGTTTAATTTTTTTTGGCGTAAAATAAAAAGAAAGATAAAAAATACTATGATAAATAATAGTAGTACTTAAGTATTTAAGCGTGTGAGTTTTTAAATACATGAGTAGAGAAAAATTAAGTATACGTATGTACATATGTATGTTTATATGTATTTGTATCCTCATATAATTAAAATAAACGAATGTTAAAAATAACTATACTTAAGGGTATGAATTAATATGAGTATCAACATACAATCTCTTACATTTATACTTTTTAAGTTAAGAGACTATGATAAAATAGTTCAATGTATTTTCAATCTGTTTATTTAACAAACCCCCGTAATATTAAAAGGAGTAAAAGCATACATTTTAGACTATGTATTTTCGAAATATATATGGTTGAAATTTATATTTTTTTGAATCATCTCCAAATATCCTATACTCTAGAGTGAAGTTTCTTTAAAGCGTTTTTATACCCTACACCACTTTAGTGGGGAGGGTATATTGGATTTGTGCTGATGTTTGTAACATACAAAAATATTCGTCGTAGACCCACCTTAAAGTATACCAATCGACTTAGAATCGTTTTCTGAGTCGATTAAGTTATGTCCGTCCGTCCGTCCGTCCGTCTGGCTGGCTGTCCATGTAAACCTTGTGCGCAAGGTACAGGTCGCAATTTTCAAGATAATTGGATGAAATTTGACACGCGCGTTTTATTTGACCCAAGGACGAAGCCTATTGAAAATGGTTAAAATCGGTCCATTATTTCACCTAGCCCCCATAGAACAGAACCCCCCGAAAAGGGCTTCTGAGCTCATAATTATGTTAAATATACAGATATATCGACAACTAAGTTTTATAGAAGTCTTGATGACCCTGCCAAATTTCAAAAAGATCGGGCCCCATTTGACCCTAGCTCCCATACAAAGTCCCCTTCAGAAAATTACTTGAATGTCCCAAATTAACTTATAAACACAAATATCCCGATGAAATTCACCACAATAAAATATTATGTAAATATAAATATATTCGCAAAATTTTATCGGGTTTGGTCCATATTTGCCCCTAGCCCTCATATAAAGCCTCTTTCAGAAAATTAGTTTTTCATCCATAAATTGCTTAAATGTATCGGAACAAGGGAATATTGAAGATAAATGTTTTATTATGAAAAATAAATCACATGGTCGGCCACGCCCGACTATACTTTCTTACTTGTTCTATACTGAACCTTTTTTCTATACTGTAACCTTTGGCCGAGTCAATTGACTAAAAATCTGAATGACACTCCGAACTGCAGGAAATTGTGCAAACTAGATGTGTGTGTGTGCGTATTTGCATTAAGTGTATATCAAGAGTTGTATGACATTTTAATGAAATTGAACCATCAAAAGTGATTAAAACTTGCTGCATTTTCTTTTTTTTTTGGCTCAACTATAAATTGTGTCAATCAATAACTTGTTTAAATATTTGTTGGTTAAAAAAATGCGGAAATACTATTGAAAAGGAAAAAAAGATTAAGATATTTATGAGAGACATTTAAAAAGTTTTTAATTATTCATATGAAAACATATCTTTAGTTTAACTTAACTATAAAAATATATAAAACTATGTGGAAATTGTTTTGGTTATTAAAATTTAAGGTTAAATTAGTTTAATGAAAAGAAAAATATCTCCATCAAATGTCATTTGGATGGGTCAGTAATTGACTATCCCCATATAACCCTTTTTACATAAAACATGTTTAAATTGCTCATCCAAAGGAGCAATCAAAAGAAGCTCGATTTGAGTTCAGTTACATTTCCTTTTAAAATCAACCATTACGGCCGATAATCTTTAATCGTTCGTAAATAATGAACTTATTAAAAGTCCATTATTATATAAAACTCAAAGTAGATATCATGTAGATCCACTTAGGAGACATTTTTGGAATGTCAAATCTATTGGCGGTAAAAATATCATCTGGTACTTTTTCGAAATTGGGCTCTTTTTGGGAGTAAACAAATGAAAACTGTATTTTGGTACTTCTGGTACTTTTTCGAAATTCGACTCTTTTTGGGAGTAAACAAGTAAAAACTGTACTTTTTTACTTTTTTGGACTTCATCTATCTTTTAAACCTGTGAACACAAAAGTCAAATGTATATCACAATCGTACCTTACGAGTTTGGTACTTTTGGGAAGTTTTGACGATAAGGGGTATAAAAGTACCACAAAACAAAAGGGCGTATAATAAGAATTTAAAAATGATTCAAACTCATTGAACCAATTTTAATTAAATTTTACAAATTTACACTAAAGGGTGTGCTTCGTGGGATTCGGATTCCGAGCACTTTTTAGGACCAAATTCGGGTAAATAATCTGATAGTTTTTGTAAACGTACTTTTCGTACAAATAAATAGTACTTTTCACAAAAGCAGAATTTACTAGAATTTTAACATAATTTGTCGTGATTGAATGAGGTTTTGGTACTTTTTTGTTCTTTAACTGATACTTTTAAAATAATTTTTTCATAAAATTACTTTTTGACCTTAATCAAGTTTAAGCTATTGAAAATTTAAAAATTTTTAAGTTTTTCCTTTTTTTCATAAAATATTTTCTTCACTTCAACAAACCTCCCTCCCCTTGAGAACCACTGTAAAATTATTAATTAGCATCGAGATATTGAAAATTGTTTGCCTTCAACAGTAATTAAGTTTAACAATAACAATAATGTTGCTCATAATATTACAATACAGCTGGAACGTTGTTGTTCGCTGTACAATAGATCTAAAGATAAGTTCAAATTAATAACACTCATACGCACCGATGAACCAACAATTTTTACGAGTACATCAGAGTCTTTGTTGTCGGATGGTTTTTTTTATTTTTTTTTTAACTCCACTCTTTTTGTTTGTTTTTGTTTATTAATAATTTCTATGCAAATGATTTTTTGATAAGAGTATGTGTGCATGTTTTTTTGGATTATTAATAAAAAAAAAATTAAACAAAAAATTTAAATTAAATTTTTATACAATTTCACATTAAAAATAAATTAAATAACTGCTATTCATTCATATATAGTGCGTATAAAATGTATTAAAAAAAGTCCACAAAAGGCTGTATAATAAAGAAGATAAAGTATGAGTGGCATAAAGAAGGAGGGGGTGGGGTGTTTGTAGTATAAATGTGTTTGTTTAATACAGTTTGCATTAAAATACACAAACAACATTGCCTTGCATATTACATTAATACATTTATATGTATATCTTTGGAAATGTATAAGTATGTAGGAGTAATTTGTTTGTTCATTTCTGTGTTTGTGCTCTGGTGTATTGATGTATGCATGCATGAAATGACATTATGCATTATATCTCGTAAATACTTAATTGTGTTTAATAATTGAGTTATTCTGCGTTTTATTTGTATTTAATGCTCACATATGCCAAAATAAAATAATATCCATACATTCACACTTACACACATATTCTAGTGCTATATAACCTTTTGCCCCATAATATTTCATTTTCCAAAGAGATTTTCTGTTAAAATCTACACTTAAATTCAAACAAATGCATTTGGGGTTTTGTTGCAACAACCAAGCAAAAGTCACACCAGCTCTACCTCGAATGTCACACACACACACACACACATACATACATACACATTCGTATATACTATACTGTTAAAATAACAATCAAGTGTTTGTTGGTACTAAATTTAACGACATCAACGAGGAAAGGCTTGCAAAATACTATTTAAAGTACAGGTTTTGTAACGCCATGTCAAACTCGTTGTGTAAGTAAGTTAAATATGTATGTGTGTATATGTTTATATAGTAGACTAGTTTATATTGAAGAAATACTGTTCCGAATCGGTCGGATCCGTTGAAAAAGCAATTCAAAGAAATATTTTTTTTGTTTCTGGCAAAAATGCCGGAAAATTCAAAATTTACTTCGTTATATATTCCGGGTCCTTATTAAACTCTAAGACGATCGAATTTCATCGCTATATAGACGAACGTCCGTTCGTCTGTCTGTCTGTTGAAAGCACGATAGAGTCTGAAGGGAACGAGATAGAGGATTGAAATTTTCCACAAATATTCTCTATAGGTAAGGTTTGTTTGGGCAATATCGGTTCACGGTTCACATAAGTTTCAATGTAGCCAAAATCTCTATATAAAGTTTTATGTGGATCGGTTCATAGTCCTACCCCCTATAAGGTCCCCTTCAAAAAATTTGTTCACCGCTCATTACTGGCTTAAAAATACAAGTATAAGGTAAGTTTTGTTTGGTATTGAAAATGGGCAATATCGGTTCACGTTTTCGGATAGCCCCCATACAAGTGGACCCCCGCAAAACAACTTTAATGGGCATATCTGTTTCAAAAGTACGAGTATAGCGAAGAAATTCGACATAAATAAGTTTCATATGATCGGTCCATAATTGACACTACCCTCCATATAAGGTTCCCTTAAGAAAATGATTTTAACGCTCATTACTGGCTTAAAAATACGAGTATAGTGATACAATTTAACACACATAAGTTTCATATGATCCAAAATCTCCCTACCTAATTTTATGTTGATCGGTCTATAATTGACCCATATCCCTCATATAAAGTTTCCTTCAGAATATGACATTAACTCTCATTACTGGCTTAAAAATACGAGTATAGTGATGAAATTCGACACACATAAGTTTCAATGAAGCCAAAATCTCTTTATCAAACTTTATGTGGATCGGTCCATAATTGACCTGAACTGAAATATTTCTTTTTGCACTCCTGTTTTGAGGTATTTTCGAAGCAATTCATTACTGTTGAATTGTTTCCATAATTTCGAAGACCGTAGCGCTCTAGCTTCATTCAGAACCAATTGTGTTTTCAAGAAACAGAAGAACGTTAGCTCGATTATCTTGTAATCAAATAAGGATCCATAAAATATATACTTTTGTATATAAAGCTTTAGATAAGTTTAAACTCTTCTTATAAAAACTTCCGCTCTCTAGAATCTCTTATTCGGACTCAAACGTGCTTTTAACAGAAGGACGTACATGTTCGGTATATTTCCCTTAACATTTTTGCTTTTTTGTTACTTTAAAAATTCTTTAAATAACTTTTTCATAGCACCCTACTATACATTGAAGTGTGTTCGTTATTGTGTTCAAGTTGTTGCAAACAAAAACCAAAATAAACAGGCGCCATTAATGCAATTTGTAAGTCATACAGACACTGGGAAAAAAACATCCTTCCAACAGTTATGGCGCACAGTAGTTTCAAAATTGTTTAATAAAACAAACGTAAATTTGTTTTTCTATTTATGTATAAGTTTTGGACTATAGATTCGTAATTGCGCACCAAAAGCTATTCTAAGATGAGATGGATAACACAAATTTTAACAAAAAAGGAATTCACTATAGGTCGAAAATAGTGAAACCCCAAAAATAGTCTTCAGCCAAGCTGTTGGAAAAGGTTTACCGAAACATATATTTTAAAATTTTGATTTTCTTAAACTATTTCGATTTGTTTTAATTACACTTTTTACTCCACTGTATATCGTTGAAAATCATGAGACAATCACATGAGTTAAACATAAACCAAACAACAATAACACATACTTTAGCATTTTGTCTTATTTACTTGTTGTTGTTGTTTTTTTTTTTTGACTGCGATAACTGCATAAAAGTGCAACAGTTTTTGGATGCAAACACTCCAACATACTTCAGCAAAGGTATACAGACTACTCTCCAATATAAACCCAACAAACACAAAATGTTCGAAATATATGTACTTTGTTTACTTCTTGATATAATAACTGTTTTAAGAGGGATTTTAAACTTTGATTTAAGATTTGTTTACAAATGTTTGCTGAGTAATATTTGTCACTGTAGTGTGTATTTTAATGTTATTTGTATGTAATTGTGCATTCATACATATGTATACATTGGCTGGCATATTAAAACGTTTTATAGTCCTCTACACATTTTACAAATATTAAATTGTACTACAGTGGGGTGTGCATTATGGGTTTGTGGTGATGTATGTAACGCTGTCCGTTCATGTTAACGTTGTAATCAAACTGCAGGTCGCAATTTTTAATTCAATTTGCATTTTCACATTTTCTTGACCCATAGACGAACCGTATTGAAAATTATTTAAATCCTGAATAGGGCTTTGAAGCTCGTAAACTTAATTTTATAAAATCTTTAATAATACTTCGGATTTTTGTAATGTACGCGGGTCATTTGACCCCATAGCCCCCATGTAAAGTCTTCCTCAAAAAAGGCTTAAACGCCCTTAGCTTCCTTTCAAACAGGCTCTTCAGAAAATCAGTTTTCCATCAAAACAAATGATTTATTACAAAATGTATCACATTTTAAATATACTCATAACTAATGTAGGTTATTATGTGGCCGGCTATGCCCGACTATACAGTCTAATTTGTTTTTATTTTTTTTTGTAATATTGTTGCCAAACTGGGCAAATTGTGGGAGTGAGTTTTTATTTTGGCAAAAATATATTTAAGAGCCAGTGTCTGTTGGCTCCCCCTTTGCTACAAGTTGCGAGAGATATAAAAGATTAAACTGGTGTAGTGTGTAAAGTGCATTGTGGCAAATATCAATGTTATTATCATTTAACTAGAACAAACATACCACGCATTTGTATTCCTTTTGCCTCCCAACAGCTATTTTAGTGCTGTCCGTCTGTTGGCTCTGGCGGCCGTTTGTCTGTCGCTTTATTGTGTCTGCCACAGTTTCTGTGTCATTTGTAGAGGCCATTAGCATCAATGCCATGATTTTAATCAAATTTTATCAACCACTATGAATGTACGCATATTGGTGGTTTTTAAAAACTGTCTGATTTTATTCTTTTCTTTTCCATACACTGCCTTTTAGTTATTTTACCTGAAACCATTATTAAGTTGGAATTTTAATTTTTTTTTTTTTGTTTGATGAAATCCTTGTTGTGGTCAGTTAATTTTTCCTTTATTTTTTTTTTTTAATTTTCATTAAAAAGAAAAGTAGCTTAAGTTGTACTTTAATTAGGAGTAATAAAGTAGTATTTAACAGACGTGTTCATTTTCGTAAAATCATTTTCTTTTACTTAAAATGTGTGCTTATTTCTTTTAATTTTCATTTAAAGGATATTTTACGTCAGTAAATAAATCGCCGGCATACAATTTTGTGGTTGAGATTTTATTTGTATGATTGCTTAAGTGTATTGGTGTGTATGTGTGTGATTTAATTCCATACCTGTTTAATGTGTGCATGTGTCAGTGTTAAATACAAGATTGGTCATAAAGTTGTATGAAAAAAAGTATTAATAAAATAAACAAGATTTTAGAAGGGGTATTCAGTTAATGTTTAAAAATAATTTTTTAAACTACTCCATTGTGGGATGAACTAAATAGATGCCACATTCTCCTGAATACCCATAATATTTTTTGGTCAATGTTTTAATCAACACATCAACACTTTACTCATACACACATACATAAATATAAATATGTATGTATGTACTTTTTCAACACAAACGCCTATGGACATCCATAAAAGATTTTTAATATAGTCCGACTATAACATCTTCTGGCAAATGTATTTAAGTATATAAACATACAGTTATACATATGTATGTATGTTTATTTGTGTGTATGTGTTTGTGTAAGTGTGCGTAAAATGCTTTTAAGTTCACTTAATGTGTTAATAAGGTGGTAAATTTCCTTTTCATTATTCATTGCAGTTTTCATCATGCCAGAAGAAATTGTATTTTCAACACAACCAGTAAATGCAACCATTATGAACTCATAAGACCTCACTCTACATTCAACCCTTACTTCCCTCCTTTAAGACAATTTTGTTGTCACGCAAATACAGTTAAATGGAATGTAACAACACATGCAGACACACACCCGTAACAATGTATGTAATATTTTAATTGTTTTTGTAAGTATGAGTAAATAACCGGAAACGGAGTTTTAAAAAACAGGTTGTACAAAATTAAACAATTGGAATTGTGAAAAAAGCTGCTTTAATTCTTATTGTCTTTTTAAATACTGCAGATATTGTTCCTTTAGTTAATTGTCACGGTATAAATTTCAAATGAAATAAACATAAGCATAAAAATATTAAATTTTCAGCACATTTATGCTGTGTAAATTAGGAGGGATCAAAAAAGTGCTGTTACATTCAACAGTTTTTTCATGTTTAAGTATATTAAATTTTTGAACACACTAGAAGGCTTATGTTTAAACATGCTTATTTAAAAATGTTCATTAACACAAAATAAAAATAATTTATTTTTTAAATATTCAAAAACATACCTGTTCATTACGATTATATGGCCCTTCGTGGCGGTTGCCATTAGTTTTAAACCCTCACGCAAACAGATGGTTGTTGCGTAAACATTAAGATCATATAAATCCTTTAGCTCCTTCGATGTTGATTCTTAAAATGTTCACAAAATAAAAAAATATTATATTCTGTTATAGTTCAGTTCTAGTTTAGTTCTAGTTCAGTTCTAGTTCAGTTCTACTTCAGTTCTAGTTCAGTTCTAGTTCAGTTCAAGTTCAGTTCTAGTTCAGTTCTAGTTCAGTTCTAGTTCAGTTCTAGTTCAGTTCTAGTTCAGTTCTAGTTCAGTTCTAGTTCAGTTCTAGTTCAGTTCTAGTTCAGTTCTAGTTCAGTTCTAGTTCAGTTCTAGTTCAGTTCTAGTTCAGTTCTAGTTCAGTTCTAGTTCAGTTCTAGTTAGTTCAGTTCTAGTTCAGTTCTAGTTCAGTTCTAGTTCAGTTCTAGTTCAGTTCTAGTTCAGTTCTAGTTCAGTTCTAGTTCAGTTCTAGTTCAGTTCTAGTTCAGTTCTAGTTCAGTTCTAGTTCAGTTCTAGTTCAGTTCTAGTTCAGTTCTAGTTCAGTTCTAGTTCAGTTCTAGTTCAGTTCTAGTTCAGTTCTAGTTCAGTTCTAGTTCAGTTCTAGTTCAGTTCTAGTTCAGTTCTAGTTCAGTTCTAGTTCAGTTCTAGTTCAGTTCTAGTTCAGTTCTAGTTCAGTTCTAGTTCAGTTCTAGTTCAGTTCTAGTTCAGTTCTAGTTCAGTTCTAGTTCAGTTCTAGTTCAGTTCTAGTTCAGTTCTAGTTCAGTTCTAGTTCAGTTCTAGTTCAGTTCTAGTTCAGTTCTAGTTCAGTTCTAGTTCAGTTCTAGTTCAGTTCTAGTTCAGTTCTAGTTCAGTTCTAGTTCAGTTCTAGTTCAGTTCTAGTTCAGTTCTAGTTCAGTTCTAGTTCAGTTCTAGTTCAGTTCTAGTTCAGTTCTAGTTCAGTTCTAGTTCTAGTTCAGTTCTAGTTCAGTTCTAGTTCAGTTCTAGTTCAGTTCTAGTTCAGTTCTAGTTCAGTTCTAGTTCAGTTCTAGTTCAGTTCTAGTTCAGTTCTAGTTCAGTTCTAGTTCAGTTCTAGTTCAGTTCTAGTTCAGTTCTAGTTCAGTTCTAGTTCAGTTCTAGTTCTAGTTCAGTTCAGTTCTAGTTTAATTCTAGTTGAATTCTTGCTCAATTCTTGTTCAATTATAATTCAAATTTAGTTCTTCTTTCATTCTAAGCAATATGCCCAGGATAATAAGTATGTCATGGGATAATTGATAAGTCATGGACTGTTTAAAAAAATCTTTTTTTACATACCAGTTAAAAAATTGGCTCTAATTATGCCGGCATTACAAATCAATATGCTAATTGTCCCATAAGTAGTGCGTATCATATTAAATGCTTCCAAAATACTGTCTTCTTCACTCAAGTCACAATGGTGAGAGACAATTTTACCATCACCTTCAATGTCTTTGTTGAGATCCTGAGTGTAATAAAATATTATTTAGAAATTTATTCAAAATGTGTTCACAAATTAAGAATCCATTTTTCATGGAAATTTATCACTTCGCTATTTTCTTTATGCAGATTTTTGAAAGAATCAGGTGATATCTTTTAATGTCATATAAATATGCATTATAATTTAACAGTTATTCAGGTCCTAGAGCCGATTTAACATTTGATATCCTTATTTGGGTCATCTTAAATTTTCTATTAATTACTTTATATCCTTTGAACCTTTTTATCATTTTAGAACATCTCCATTCCCATTTCAACTTACATCTATCAAGTTTGTGCGACGCGCCAAACCAATAACAATTACACCAGCATTTGCCAATTTTATAGCAATTTTAGCTCCAATTCCACTTGAAGCTCCTGTTATAACAGCCACTTTCGTTTGCCAAAATTCAGACATACTCTTTGCTGTCTGACCACTTTTAACACAAATATTTAAATAGCAAAATTGCGACCGTTAATTGATAAATGACAATTACTTGCTTTGACAACCCGTTGAAAACTACACACAGTACAGTTAAAGTAGCAATGTAATATAAATTCGAAATCTGTGATCTTTGATCACAAATTAAAAATGTGAGTACTTGCTTACATTTTTACTCTCAATAAAAATTTAAACTCATACAATTATAAGTATCTCCATATAAAAAGATAATAGTAGTATTAAATTTCCTTTAATTTGTGTGTAAAAGTATAAAAAAAGTATTTAATTGCAAACAATGTGTTTAAATGTATGAGTTTGAATTTGTTTGTTAGTATGTGTGAGCTGGCAATTTTGCAATTTAATTTTTTATCGTGTCACTTTTGTCATGACAAAACCGCAGTATTTCATTTATAACTGTTTTTGTTCATTGATTCATTTTAACTTACTCTTCTCTGTTCTCTAGTCTTTCACCCCCTTGGTTATTTATTATCGATGTTTGTGGGAGTATTTAAGTGGGTAACGAACGGGTTTCAGTGGGGGATTTTCGCAAATCTCTTTTCAATTGGAATAAAGTTTTTGCGCACTATAGGTAGGAAATTTATAACAATTAGTTGGGGTTTTAATTGGAAACATCAAAGTTGTTTTAGTTTAAAATTATTTTTAATTAAATTATTAATTTCGCTTAACGACTTGGAAAAGTTTCATTTCAATTTTAGTTCTGTTCTAGTTTCATTTCAATTTTAGTTCTGTTCTAGTTTCATTTCAATTTTAGTTCTGTTCTAGTTCTAGTTCTGTTCTAGTTCTGTTCTAGTTCTGTTCTAGTTCTAGTTCTGTTCTAGTTCTAGTTCTGTTCTAGTTCTGTTCTAGTTCTGTTCTAGTTCTGTTCTAGTTCTGTTCTAGTTCTGTTCTAGTTCTGTTCTAGTTCTGTTCTAGTTCTGTTCTAGTTCTGTTCTAGTTCTGTTCTAGTTCTGTTCTAGTTCTGTTCTAGTTCTGTTCTAGTTCTGTTCTAGTTCTGTTCTAGTTCTGTTCTAGTTCTGTTCTAGTTCTGTTCTAGTTCTGTTCTAGTTCTGTTCTAGTTCTGTTCTAGTTCTGTTCTAGTTCTG
The DNA here is from genome assembly GCF_015586225.1 of Lucilia sericata. NCBI lineage: Eukaryota > Metazoa > Arthropoda > Insecta > Diptera > Calliphoridae > Lucilia > Lucilia sericata. The sequence continues at coordinate 142,092 of NW_023994576.1, forward strand.
TTCTAGTTCTGTTCTAGTTCTGTTCTAGTTCTGTTCTAGTTCTGTTCTAGTTCTGTTCTAGTTCTGTTCTAGTTCTGTTCTAGTTCTGTTCTAGTTCTGTTCTAGTTCTGTTCTAGTTCTGTTCTAGTTCTGTTCTAGTTCTGTTCTAGTTCTGTTCTAGTTCTGTTCTAGTTCTGTTCTAGTTCTGTTCTAGTTCTGTTCTAGTTCTGTTCTAGTTCTGTTCAAGTTCTGTTCTAGTTCTGTTCTAGTTCTGTTCTAGTTCTGTTCTAGTTCTGTTCTAGTTCTGTTCTAGTTCTGTTCTAGTTCTGTTCTAGTTCTGTTCTTGTTCTGTTCTAGTTCTGTTCTAGTTCTGTTCTAGTTCTGTTCAAGTTTTGTTCTAGTTCTGTTCTAGTTCTGTTCTAGTTCTGTTCTAGTTCTGTTCTAGTTCTGTTCTAGTTCTGTTCTAGTTCTGTTCTAGTTCTGTTCTAGTTCTGTTCTAGTTCTGTTCTAGTTCTGTTCTAGTTCTGTTCTAGTTCTGTTCTAGTTCTGTTCTAGTTCTGTTCTAGTTCTGTTCTAGTTCTGTTCTAGTTCTGTTCTAGTTCTGTTTTAGTTCTGTTCTAGTTCTGTTCTAGTTCTGTTCTAGTTCTGTTCTAGTTCTGTTCTAGTTCTGTTCTAGTTCTGTTCTAGTTCTGTTCTAGTTCTGTTCTAGTTCTGTTCTAGTTCTGTTCTAGTTCTGTTCTAGTTCTGTTCTAGTTCTGTTCTAGTTCTGTTCTAGTTCTGTTCTAGTTCTGTTCTAGTTCTGTTCTAGTTCTGTTCTAGTTCTGTTCTAGTTCTGTTCTAGTTCTGTTCTAGTTCTGTTCTAGTTCTGTTCTAGTTCTAGTTCTGTTCTAGTTCTGTTCTAGTTCTGTTCTAGTTCTGTTCTGGTTTCTGAAATACCTTATGTAGGGTACTTCTTAAAATTCCACATAACTACATTTAAACCCATTTAGGTATACTGGCATTATTTCTCTATTCTTTGTTTAATGCAACCATTTCAATCCACTCACTAATCGTTTTTAATTAATTGCAATTTGCAAAGAATTTGCATAATAATATCAGAAACATACAAATCTACAACTATGTACCACATTAGAGTTGAAGTTTTTACTTTTTTAAATTTTTTTTCCAACAAAGTGTGTATAAATTATGTCGATAAAATTTGTACCAGTTTGAGTGCAAAAGTGTGTGGTTTGCATTTAAATAAAAAAAAAAGAAATCATTTAGAACATAATTGATTGCGTGAACAAATACGTAGATAATGTGTGTTATGGGTTTTTGTGTCTGTACAAAATTTCTATGTTTTCTGTCTGTCTATTCGGCCCCATGACGGGTTGTATGTGTTCCAGCGCCCATTTAAATTAATGTTTTTTATATTTTTCTATAAATCGCTTTTGGATTTTTATTAGTTTTCAATTATTAGTTTCAATTTTTTGCCGGCGTTTGTGCTGTTTTATTTATATTGTTGCTGCTCTATTGCTGCAATTCGCGTTTCATAATAAACCATTTGACCACTGGTTGATTAAACATTAATCTGCTTAGTTGGTTACCTAACCATTTCAATACTCATACTCGTTCTCGTTTTCATTCCGGCGTAGTTTTGTATGCAATTGTGAAACCTAAAAATACTAAAACTAATCCTCCTCCCATACGGTTTAAATGTATACATATACTATGTATGTAGATTAGTATTTGTTTGTGTGTATATACAACAAAAAGAGCAACAATGTGCGCAATCAGGGGAAAAAAGAGTGTGAAATGAAAAAAAAAAAAAAAAATAATTAACAATATATGGGTTATATTGGATATATGGGATATTCCAAATATGTATATTTCCATGTAAAATAAAGGGATTAAATGCTAAAATTTACTTAAACAAGAGCTCCACACTTTCTTAAATTTTTTCACGGAAAACTCATTTTGCGATAAAAAAGGAGTCTTGCATATTATTTTTAAATATTTGTGTGTTTTTATTAGTTTGTATACGTAATACATACATATTTATATATGTATATTATTGTAAAAATTCACACTTTGTTATTTTTAAATTTACTTGAACAAACTTTTATGGCTTTATTATGGTTTTTAATGATATGTGTATATGTTTGTTCATGTATGTATAAATATATATGTATATATATATATATTTACAATTATGAATGATATTCCGAAACATCAACTGCATGTTGTTTCTGCATCTGTTGGTAATTTAATACTCTTCTCCAACTGCTGCTGTCAGAATACATATAGACGTGTATTAACAATATCAACTGAATATTTGTAATATAATAAAGTTAATAATTATGTATAGAGGGTTTTTGGCTAGAAAGTAAATTAATATAACTGATAGTTATGTATAAAAGTACAAGTATTTTATGAATTAACATGCACTGGAAAATAAAGTGATACTTTGCTTATGCAAGAGGGTAATGACCAGTAGAGTGTTTAAGGAAAAATTGCTATACAAGTAACAATTAAGAGGGCTAATTAAGGACTTCCTAATATGATATAATAATCTAAGAAGATCAGTTTATTATCAAAAATATTATAAAGAATTGAATCCCCTTATTCATACAAATGTCATAACATTAGCAACAGTCTTCAGTATCTAATCCTTAACATAAATCAAAATCCTTTTTAAAATACTAATAAGCTTTCAGCAAATTTTGTTTTTGTAATAAAATTTTATCTCTTTTACTAGAAAATCTGTTTTGTCAAAAAGAAAAGAATAAAAATATTGAACAAAGTCATGATTTTTTTTTTACTTCTTACAAAAGAAGAAATGTTTATTTTTTTTATTCCTTCTCAGTTTATAGTCAACATTTTAAAATGTACTTAACAAAATCTGCTCAATGTCCTGGTGGATTAGATACTTGGTTTTTTGAGTAAATATTTTCACATTCATAAACTTAAGTAGTTATAAAGAAAATCAACTCAATGATTTCTTCTTTGCGTTTTTTTTCTCCCACTAATGTTTTTCTTTTCATCAAAAGGCAACAACACTGTCATAGCGCTGAGAACGTGTAAAAAACCATCAAAATTTCCATCTTTATGATTATTCACAAGTAAAACATCTTGAGAATTTCTAATGTAATGTTTTACAGCAAACGAAATACATACATTTTAGATTTATATACTTATGTGGGTGATTTTATTCATTCGTCCCTTTTCTATCTACAACTTTGCATTAGAATTGATTAAAGTAAAGAAGAATGCAAAACTGCATACTTTTTTCACTTTTTTCCAATTTTGAGTGAAAACATATTTTCGGTGTTCTTTTTTTTTTTTGCACCAAACAAATTGAAATTTTACAACTGTCATACAAAAAGCTGTATTCATAGTATGACTAAAATTCTAAGTAGAAAATAAACTTTGTGTATTTTTGTAACTTTTGTGGGAGCTACAGCCATGTGGAAGACATACAATGCTGGTGCTGGAGTTTGTGAAGCTAACCCGTTTAACTTTCTTTAAACTTTCGTTTAAACTATAGTCCGGGTAGTAGTACATATATTAGTCTGGACTATTTCCTCTGCTATAGTCAACATAGTTGTCTATAGTCTATAGACAAGTCTAGTCTATAGACAAGTCTAGTCTATAGTATATTCTATTGTCTAGCCTATAGTATAGCCTATAGGTCTATAGTCTAGTCTATAGTCTAGTCTATAGTCTAGTCTATAGTCTAGTCTATAGTCCTAGTCTATAGTCTAGTCTATAGTCTAGTCTATAGTCTAGGTCTATAGTCTAGTCTATAGTCTAGTCTATAGTCTAGTCTATAGTCTAGTCTATAGTCTAGTCTATAGTCTAGTCTATAGTCTAGGCCTATAGTCTAGTCTATAGTCTAGTCTATAGTCTAGTCTATAGTCTAGTCTATAGTCTAGTCTATAGTCTAGTCTATAGTCTAGTCTATCTATCATAGTCTAGTCTATAGTCTAGTCTATAGTCTAGTCTATAGTCTATAGTCTAGTCTATAGTCTAGTCTATAGTCTAGTCTATATCTAGTCTATAATCTAGTCTATAGTCTAGTCTATAGTCTAGTCTATAGTCTAGTCTATAGTCTAGTCTATAGTCTAGTCTATAGTCTAGTCTATAGTCTAGTCTATAGTCTAGTCTATAGTCTAGTCTATAGTCTAGTCTATAGTCTAGTCTATAGTCTAGTCTATAGTCTAGTCTATAGTCTAGTCTATAGTCTAGTCTATAGTCTAGTCTATAGTCTAGTCTATAGTCTAGTCTATAGTCTAGTCTATAGTCTAGTCTATAGTCTAGTCTATAGTCTAGTCTATAGTCTAGTCTATAGTCTAGTCTATAGTCTAGTCTATAGTCTAGTCTATAGTCTAGTCTATAGTCTAGTCTATAGTCTAGTCTATAGTCTAGTCTATAGTCTAGTCTATAGTCTAGTCTATAGTCTAGTCTATAGTCTAGTCTATAGTCTAGTCTATAGTCTAGTCTATAGTCTAGTCTATAGTCTAGTCTATAGTCTAGTCTATAGTCTAGTCTATAGTCTAGTCTATAGTCTAGTCTATAGTCTAGTCTATAGTCTAGTCTATAGTCTAGTCTATAGTCTAGTCTATAGTCTAGTCTATAGTCTAGTCTATAGTCTAGTCTATAGTCTAGTCTATAGTCTAGTCTATAGTCTAGTTATAGTCTAGTCTATAGTCTAGTCTATAGTCTAGTCTATAGTCTAGTCTATAGTCTAGTCTATAGTCTAGTCTATAGTCTAGTCTATAGTCTAGTCTATAGTCTAGTCTATAGTCTAGTCTATAGTCTAGTCTAGTCTATAGTCAAGTAGCTAGCTACAGCAATGTGGAATATATACAATGCTGGTGCTGGAGTTTGTGAAGCTAACCCGAAAATAAACTTTCGTTTAAACTATAGTCCGGGTAATAGTACAAATTATAGTCTGGACTATTTCCTCTGCTACAGTCAACATAGTTGTCTATAGTCAAGTTTATAGACAAGACTATGTGGACTTTTTCCACTGCTATAGGCAACATAGTTGTCTATAGTCAAGTCTATAGACAAGTCTAGTCTACAGTCTATTCTATAGTCTAGTCTATAGTCTAGTCTATAGTCTAGTCTATAGTCTAGTCTATAGTCTAGTCTATAGTCTAGTCTATAGTCTAGTCTATAGTCTTTCTTTCTCTACAATTTGCCCACAAAACACATACATACACTTAACAAAATAATATAAACAAAAGTAAATAAAAGAATAATAAACAAGCCAAGTTAAAGAAGGAGAAAATGGACAACATAGTTGTCTATAGTCAAGTTTATAGACAAGACTATGTGGACTTTTTCCACTGCTATAGGCAACATAGTTGTCTATAGTCAAGTCTATAGACAAGTCTAGTCTACAGTCTATTCTATAGTCTAGTCGATAGTCTAGTCTATAGTCTAGTCTATAGTTTAGTCTATAGTTTAGTCTATAGTCTAGTCTATAGTCTAGTCTATAGTCTAGTCTATAGTCTAGTCTATAGTCTAGTCTATAGTCTAGTCTATAGTCTAGTCTATAGTCTAGTCTATAGTCTAGTCTATAGTCTAGTCTATAGTCTAGTCTATAGTCTAGTCTATAGTCTAGTCTATAGTCTAGTCTATAGTCTAGTCTATAGTCTAGTCTATAGTCTAGTCTATAGTCTAGTCTATAGTCTAGTCTATAGTCTAGTCTATAGTCTAGTCTATAGTCTAGTCTATAGTCTAGTCTATAGTCTAGTCTAGTCTATAGTCTAGTCTATAGTCTAGTCTATAGTCTAGTCTATAGTCTAGTCTATAGTCTAGTCTATAGTCTAGTCTATAGTCTAGTCTATAGTCTAGTCTATAGTCTAGTCTATAGTCTAGTCTATAGTCTAGTCTATAGTCTAGTCTATAGTCTAGTCTATAGTCTAGTCTATAGTCTAGTCTATAGTCTAGTCTATAGTCTAGTCTATAGTCTAGTCTATAGTCTAGTCTATAGTCTAGTCTATAGTCTAGTCTATATAGTCTAGTCTATAGTCTAGTCTATAGTCTAGTCTATAGTCTAGTCTATAGTCTAGTCTATAGTCTAGTCATAGTCTAGTCTATAGTCTAGTCTATAGTCTAGTCTATAGTCTAGTCTATAGTCTAGTCTATAGTCTAGTCTATATCTAGTCTATAGTATTCTATATCTAGTCTAGTCTAGTCTATAGTCTAGTCTATAGTCTAGTCTATAGTCAAGTCTATAGTCTAGTCTATAGTCTAGTCTATAGTCTAGTCTATAGTCTAGTCTATAGTCTAGTCTATAGTCAAGTCTATAGTCTAGTCTATAGTCTAGTCTATAGTCTAGTCTATAGTCTAGTCTATAGTCTAGTCTATAGTCTAGTCTATAGTCTAGTCTATAGTCTAGTCTATAGTCTAGTCTATAGTCTAGTCTATAGTCTAGTCTATAGTCTAGTCTATAGTCTAGTCTATAGTCTAGTCTATAGTCTACTATGGTGTAAACAATATGGTTAACTGGACTCTAGTCTGAATTATAGTCTGGTGTCTAGTCTGAGCTATAGTCTGTCTGCATTTAACTTCATAGGCTAAACTATCATCTGGAGTCCAGACTCTGGACTATAGTCTAACCTCTAGTCAGGATTTTAATCTGTTTAATTTCTCCATGATACTTTGTAGACACAACTATAGTATCCTTTCGAATCTACCTTGGCCAACTCTACTTTCTTACCTCTTATTTGTTTGTAAGATTATATAAATTTATATTTGTGTGTAGTTGCTTAATACCAAAGGGAATTAGAGAATACTAACGAATGATTTTTGGAAACATTTTTTAAACAAAACTTTAAAAACTCATGAATAATAATCGACCAGAGATGAATGAATGGATTGTAATGAATAGAATGAATGATAATAACAAACTCTTTTTTCTACATACATATATTCTCCCACAAATTGCTTGGACATTTTTAATACACTGTTGATAAAGATTGTGACAAGTAAATATATTTTTGTTTGTTTCAAACTGTTTAAATATAAATAATACATTGATAAGAAGATTTTCTATAAATATTTAAAATTTCTCTAAATAGTGTGCATATTAATAGTGAATTTTTATTACCGAAACTAGATGAATAAAAACTTAATGTGTATTTTCTATAAATTCATACTTAAGAATATTTTAAAATTATTAAAAAATCTCCATCTGTCTATATCAAAATTATAAAACCAATAATAATCGATTTGAATAAATTTCTTTCAATCTGTACAAAAAGACAAAGGACTCATAATTTGTCGCCAATATTTTTACAGTTATCGACTACGAAAGATTATTCGAGAATAATTCATGAATTTGGCATCTTCTAACGAGTTTAACCCAAAAAAATGCATACATTTAGGCTGTTAAAATCTTATTTTAGTAAGCAAAAAGAGTTTCAAGAATTTTTAAAATAATTAACATATTTACTATCAAGAAATATTCTTTTTTATATGAAATCAATTGAATAAACTGATAATTTCCTTTAATTCGTACAAAAAAACCAAACATATTTTATAATTAAGTTTCTGTTCTTTAAGTTGACATCAGTTTTTAGAATCAAAATAGTTTTCATTAAAAGAGTAATAAAAGAAATTTACATGTTTATTAACACTTTATAGCCAGAACTAAAAGATTCTGTTTTAAATGGAAAAAAGATGACAATATTAAGATTCTCATAAATATTTTATTTTGGTTTTTTGTTCAGCAAATGATGAGCCCTCATCTTTAAGTCAAAAAAAAAAGAAAAGATAAAGAACAAAACAAACAATTAGAATTAGTATTTGTATAAACACACACATACACAGGGCAAGAAATCTTTGTATGTATGTATAAATGTTTGTGTAGTTGTAGTATTTTGTATTTTATTTGGGGTTAAACTTGTTGTACACAAATGTCAAATACAAAAATCAAGATATTAAAGGGATTTAATTTTTTTTCTCGTAACTTTTTTTATTTAACAAAATCAACTTTCTCTACAATTTGCCCCCAAAACACATACATACACTTAGCAAAATAATATAAACAAAAGTAAATAAAAGAATAATAAACAAGCCAAGTTAAAGAAGGAGAAAATGGACAAAATCCTGAAAAAAGAAGCAGAAAAAGACAATGTGCCATCATCATAACAAGAACAATAAAAGAAATGTTAGCAGAAGAAGGAGCAAATATGAAAATAAACTAAAGCAACAACTGATGTCTTAATATGCACGAGTACTACGGGAATTGTTTGTTGTTGTTGTTTATTATGTTTGCATTTATTTCTTACTTTCTGGTCACTCAGCCTAAATAGTATCTTACTTATATGTATATGGTTGTGTGTGTGTTGAATGGTGTTGTTGCCCTAAGAAAAGACATTTAAGCTTAATCTCTAAATATTGGTGGGCTCTAGTTTCTCCCCAATTCTTCTGCTATTTTTGTTATTTTCTTAAACATAGCAGCTGTCTAATAATGCAGACTTATATATACAAACATACATTAGAAATCTTGCGCTTCCCCTTTCTTTTCGTCTTTAAGAATACATATTAAAGCAATAACAAGGGCAGGACAATACAAACAAAATAAACATATTGACAGTTTCAAGCATAGAAATGTTATTGTTGTTGCTTGTATACGTTTTTAGTCTCCTTTTACTTTTTAACGTTTAAGTAGTTTGTTGCTGTAAATACTGAACGAATGTTTTTAAGCTGTTGTTTGTCCATCGTGTCGTGTTATGGTATTTTATTTGTTAACAGTGGAGGACAAAATAAAGTTTTATATAAAAACCACTTATATTTTGATAATTATAGCTGATAGAAAAGCTTATTCGAGAATAATCCAAGAACTTACAGTTTCTATAACATATTTTTAGACAGTTCTTACAAAGTTGTATAGTGAGCGGAAAATAGCAATATTTCTTTGACTCTCTATAACTGGAAATTAAGTCATGATAATTAATAGTGTAGTTAACATACAAAATTCTTAAATAAGGCACTAATTGAGAAAACAGCTAATTTTCAAATTTCCTTCAAACTAGACTTGATGCCGAAAATCTGAGATCACTTAAACTTTAAAAAAGTGTTTTTTTATATGAAAACCTAAAATCGGATGTAAATCCTTAAATAACGGTCTAATGACAAGATAGCAAAAAAGCCGTTAAAAACGTTCCGATTGATTACGTAGTTATTTAGTTTAGTTAGTTAGTTAATTAATTAGTTAGTTAGTTAGTTAGTTAGTTAGTTAGTTAGTTAGTTAGCTAGCTAGTAGTTAGTTAGTTAGTTAGTTAGTTAGTTAGTTAGTTAGTTAGTTAGTAGTTAGTTAGTTAGTTAGGTAGTTAGTTAGTTAGTTAGTTAGTTAGTAGTTAGTTAGTTAGTTAGTTAGTAGTTAGTAGTAGTTAGTTAGTTAGTTAGTTAGTTAGTTAGTTAGTTAGTAGTTAGTTAGTTAGTTAGTTAGTTAGTTAGTTAGTTAGTTAGTTAGTAGTAGTTAGTAGTTAGTTAGTTAGTTAGTTAGTTAGTAGTTAGTTAGTTAGTTAGTAGTAGTTTAGTTAGTTAGTTAGTAGTTAGTTAGTTAGTAGTTAGTTAGTTAGTTAGTTAGTTAGTTAGTTAGTTATTTCGATAGTTAGATTCTTTGTAGTTCGTTCTTTCGTTCGTTCGTTTCGTTCGTTCGTTCGTTCGTTCGTTTCGTTCGTTCGTTCTTCGTTTCGTTCGTTCGTTCGTTTGTTCGTTTCGTTCGTTCGTTCGTCTCTTCGTTCGTTCGTTCGTTTCGTTCGTCGTTCGTTCGTTCTTTCGTTCGTTTTAGTTCGTTCGTTCGTTCGTTCGTTCGTTCGTTCGTTTCGTTCGTTCGTCTCGTTCGTTCGTTCGTTCGTTCGTTCGTCGTTACGTTCGTTCGTTCGATTCGTCGTTCGTTCGATTTTCGTTAGTTCGTTTCTTTTCGTTCGTTCGTTCGTTCTTTCTTTTCGTTTGTATCGTTCGTATCGTTCGTCGATTCGTTCGTTCGTTCTTCGTTCGTCGATTCGTGAGTTCGTTCGTTCTTCGTTCGTTTCTTCTTTTCGTTCGTTCGTTGGTTCGTTCGTTCGTTCTTTCGTTCGTTAGTCGTTCGTTCTTTTCGTTCTTCGTAGTTAGTGTAGTTAGTTAGTTAGTTAGTTAGTTAGGTAGTTAGTTAGTGTTAGTTAGTAGTTAGTTAGTTAGTTAGTTAGGTAGTTAGTTAGTTAGTTAGTTCGTTAGTAGTTCCGAGAATAAAAATAGTTCCGAAGAAATAACATACATTAATTAACTGGAAAATTTTTTCTCCCTCCACTGTTAAAAAAGTAGTCTGCAGAATTTTTCTCCAAATATTTAGCAAAATACAAGTCACCACAAAAAAAACTTGCGTCAATGTTACAAAAGTCAAATCAATTGAATACTTAACTTGGAATCTCTTACTCGAACTTTTTCATTTCTTGATTTTTCTCTTTATATAAACATGACATCCGTTCTCTGGTGTATGTAGCTGTGTAATGTGTCCGTATCCTTATAAGTATGAGAATCGGAGGAAGTGTATGTAAGTTTGTATTTTTATTATTGTAAATACTTAAATATTTATTTTTGTACTGCTTTCATTGTCCTCTTAGTCTTGTTGCTTGTTAAGGCTTTGGCTGCTGTTGTAGTTGTTGTATTTATTGTTTAGATATGTCTGTTTCTTTTTTTGTGGGTTTTTGTTTTGTACACATAAAATTTGACACCACAAATTACTAAATACTGTAAAAATTCTTTTATTTCGTAGACATTTCTGTTTTTTTTTTCTAAGAATTTGTGTACTTTTTTTTTTGTACAAATACTAGCAAATCCAACTTAATACATTTCTATAGCCGCAAAATAGCAAGCAAAGAAGCAAGCAAGTGCTGTAGCTGAAAAATAAGATAAAAATATTAGCTTAAACATGAAAAAATTACCGAAAAAGTAAAGCAACTTAACTAAAGCTAAATGTTAAGTAACCAAAAAGAGAAAAAAAGACAAAATAAGAATAAGTTAGAAGAATAAAATTAAGGCCATATTAAATTACTGTGTAAAACATAAAAGTGTAACCACAAAGTACATGATGATGAATCAACTTTGAACGTTTGAAGGGCGAATAGAACGAAAGTAAAGTATTTATTTGATGGAAATTGTATGTCTTTAATGGAAACCACATTAAATGTTAAATTGTAATGAAAGGGATTTTCAAAACGAAGAATTTTATTTGGGCCATGGAAATAATTTAAATTCTACTTTTTATATTGTGAACATACAAATGCCTTAAAATATGCCATATTTTGTGAATGCATAAGAGTGATCAGTTCTTGGAATATTCTCGAATAAATTTTATTTTTATAAACATCTGTTTATATTGTTAATTTTGTTCAAAAATAACTAAATAAAGTATTCTCAAACAAATTTTGTGATATTTCCTATAGTCTTCTTACCAAGGTTATCTATTTTGCTTAACGTCTTGTCATCAAATTTGAATTTCTATTGAATTTTCTCTCATAGATTATTATAGGCCTATTTACATCATTTTACAAGACTTTATTGGCCATAATACTAATGTTAAAACGAAATTGTACTTTGAACACATGCAAACAATTGTAAAAATTACATTTACAAAAATATATTCAAAGAAAATTAAGACAACATATGGGACATTCACATTAATGTGGTAGAGAATAATAAATTTTTATATTTATTGACACAAATGTAAAGCATAATATTATATTGACCAAATTTAATACAGATTTTGTAGGTCCATATTACATATAAAATTTAATACATTTAAAGAGTTTACTTAAGATATACTTTAAATAAATAATTAAAGGTTTATTTATAAAGTGTTTGAAGCACGTATTTATATAAAATTTACGAAGTATTGGAGCGTTATTTAATGATTTTTTATATAAAAATCCAGTGTTGATGGAAAATTTAAGTGATTACAAGTTTGCACTTTCATTTTCTTGGTGATTTATCTGTGGGTTTGTTTAAAGGCTTTAGACGCCTAAACGGCATGGACGATTTTCTTTTGCAGTCTGTCTAGAAGGTACTGTAGGCTACTTTTTATTTCGAAATTTCAAATAGGGGAGGTGCCACGCCCACATACAAAATAAGTATTAAAATACGCAGAAATCTCAGAAACTGCGACTGCTAGAGTTCTTTAATTTTGTATAAACAACTTTGACATCCATATGAACATTTTGAGAACAAAATGATTATACAATTTTGAAGGGAATTTAATTATATTGTTTAAAGGGCAGCGAAGCACACTAGGTATAGGTAATTTACAATTGAAGTGATCACAAGTTTTCACCATTTCTCAAAAGTTTCAAAAACTTAAATTCTTACGAATTTTGCTAATTTTTTATTGGAGCGTGAGAACTTATGTCTTAAAATTTTTTAAATTTTACTGCTTTAAGAGTAATATTTATTGGCGTTCTAAGTTGATTAAATATTGTAATTTTTTATAAATTTTTGCTGGAAATGCTGTTTCTTATATCAATTAAACAGGGTGTTCCAATTAGAAGTGCATTAACTTATTTACAGCATTTATTTAAGAGTACGAACCCGATTTCATTCTTTAGCTGATTCTGTCAGCAGGTCCTAACTATATTTGCGTAACGATCTCCTTATAATACAATTGCTTATAAAACGTCTATGCTTTTCCCTAAAACTATGAGAATCATTTTATTTAATTTATTAAAAATATTGGAAACACCACGTAATCTTCAAAAGGCTTTACCTTTTTTATTTTTTAAATTAATGTGTGTCGTTCGTCGTCTGTATTTTGTTGCTGTTGTCCTTGTTATGTGGTGGTTGTTGGCAGGGAACAACAGATGTCGTCAACCTGCAATGGAAAACCACAAAATGACATTATCTCTTTCATCATTTCCAGTTAAGTTTTGGTTGTAAGTTGCTGCTGTTTTTACTTTTGTTGTTGATGGTATTTTCTTTTGTTGTTGTTGTTGCTGTTGTTGATTTATTTTTTGACGTTTGTGTGTGTTAAAAAATATAAATTTTTCAACACAAAAGGGACAGAATGATGAGGTGGTTTATAGATTTGGTCTGGGAGTATGTGTTTTTTATTTAGTTTAAAGTCAATAGAAATTTATGGGGTTCTTGGCACTATGGTTTATAGGAAAACAAATTTCAAAGAATTGTTCATCAAAATTTTAATTAAAATTTTGTTTTTAGCGTAAAATATGAATAAAGTTCAAAATATGCTCATAGAGTGTATTTAATATGTTTTTTTTTCGAAAGTATAGTAAATTTGTTTTATACAATTTCCAACTCATTGTGCGGTATTTTAAATTTATAGGTACATATACAACAACAAACAAACAAATAATTGTTGTGACTATACAAAACGTGAGTTGTTTTTTTAAATTCTATACAGAGATGATTGCATTTTAGTCCTTGAATGAGATGAACTTACAAAAAAAAAAAAAAAGAAACCAACAACAAACGCAAATACAACGAATAGATGAAGAAATGAATGGATAAGGAGTGTATGAATGAATTTTGTTGTATTGTGAAAGCAGCTAAGTATGTGGTTAAATTGAAAGTGATGACACTAAAAAAGTCAATAACGTTTAGTGTAAACATCTACCCACTCCAGCATGTATGTACATTCAGTACATATACATACATACTTATACTCACACATACATATATACATATTATGAACATATACGTACGCATGTATGTATGTATGTATGAACTGAACTAGAACTGAACTAGAACTGAACTAGAACTGAACTAGAACTGAACTAGAACTGAACTAGAACTGAACTAGAACTGAACTAGAACTGAACTAGAACTGAACTAGAACTGAACTAGAACTGAACTAGACTGAACTAGAACTGAACTAGAACTGAACTAGAACTGAACTAGAACTGAACTAGAACTGAACTAGAACTGAACTAGAACTGAACTAGAACTGAACTAGAACTGAACTAGAACTGAACTAGAACTGAACTAGAACTGAACTAGAACTGAACTAGAACTGAACTAGAACTGAACTAGAACTGAACTAGAACTGAACTAGAACTGACTAGACTGAACTAGAACTGAACTAGAACTGAACTAGAACTGAACTAGAACTGACTAGAACTGAACTAGAACTGAACTAGAACTGAACTAGAACTGAACTAGAACTGAACTAGAACTGAACTAGAACTGAACTAGAACTGAACTAGAACTGAACTAGACTGAACTGAACTAGAACTGAACTAGAACTGAACTAGAACTGAACTAGAACTGAACTAGAACTGAACTAGAACTGAACTAGAACTGAACTAGAACTGAACTAGAACTGAACTAGAACTGAACTAGAACTGAACTAGAACTGAACTAGAACTGAACTAGAACTGAACTAGAACTGAACTAGAACTGAACTAGAACTGAACTAGAACTGAACTAGAACTGAACTAGAACTGAATAGAACTGAACTAGAACTGAACTAGAACTGAACTAGAACTGAACTAGAACTGAACTAGAACTGAACTAGAACTGAACTAGAACTGAACTAGAACTGAACTAGAACTGAACTAGAACTGAACTAGAACTGAACTAGAACTGAACTAGAACTGAACTAGAACTGAACTAGAACTGAACTAGAACTGAACTAGAACTGAACTAGAACTGAACTAGAACTGAACTAGAACTGAACTAGAACTGAACTAGAACTGAACTAGAACTGAACTAGAACTGAACTAGAACTGAACTAGAACTGAACTAGAACTGAACTAGAACTGAACTAGAACTGAACTAGAACTGAACTAGAACTGAACTAGAACTGAACTAGAACTGAACTAGAACTGAACTAGAACTGAACTAGAACTGAACTAGAACTTGAACTAGAACTGAACTAGAACTGAACTAGAACTGAACTAGAACTGAACTAGAACTGAACTAGAACTGAACTAGAACTGAACTAGAACTGAACTAGAACTGAACTAGAACTGAACTAGAACTGAACTAGAACTGAACTAGAACTGAACTAGAACTGAACTAGAACTGAACTAGAACTGAACTAGAACTGAACTAGAACTGAACTAGAACTGAACTAGAACTGACTAGAACTGAACTAGAACTGAACTAGAACTGAACTAGAACTGAACTAGAACTGAACTAGAACTGAACTAGAACTGAACTAGAACTGAACTAGAACTGAACTAGAACTGAACTAGAACTGAACTAGAACTGAACTAGAACTGAACTAGAACTGAACTAGAACTGAACTGAACTGAACTAGAACTGAACTAGAACTGAACTAGAACTAGAACTGAACTAGAACTGAACTAGAACTGAACTAGAACTGAACTAGAACTGAACTAGAACTGAACTAGAACTGAACTAGAACTGAACTAGAACTGAACTAGAACTGAACTAGAACTGAACTAGAACTGAACTAGAACTGAACTAGAACTGAACTAGAACTGAACTAGAACTGAACTAGAACTGAACTAGAACTGAACTAGAACTGAACTAGAACTGAACTAGAACTGAACTAGAACTGAACTAGAACTGAACTAGAACTGAACTAGAACTGAACTAGAACTGAACTAGAACTAGAATTGAACTAGTGCATTAAAATAGTTTGAACTTCCTAATATACACACTTCATTGGCAATTGTAAAACCACAAATAAAAGAAATAAATATGTGTGTATAAATAAATAAATCTACAACAAAATAAAACTCCATAAAAAATGTTGTAAAACTGTGAACTACAAAAAAAAAAAAACAAAATCTAAAGAAGAAACTGCGAATTCTGTTGTTAATGGAAATGTAAATAAAAATTGAATTTATGTTTGCATGACATTGCCATGCAAAAAGTTAAAGAAAGAAAAACGCATTAGGAGTGAGAAAAAGATTTCGATTTTATTTGGTAATAAAAATGAAAAGTTTTTCGTTTTTTAATTTTAAGTAAATAAATAGAGGAACAAAAACAAATTTATTGCGTTTGTTAATATAAAAACAGCAGACTTGTATTGAAACTCCGTTTTTTCATTCTCGTTCTTTTCTTATAAATCTCAAACTTTTTGTTGTAAGAAAAAGTCATAATTTTCTTTTTCATTTGTTGTTTTTTCTTTTCATTCGATGTTTTCTTTAACCACAATAAATCCTTGATTTATTTATAAGTTCAATGCAAATAATTTTCTTTACTTAGTGTTTTTTTCTTCATTTTCTTTTCTTCAAAAATTTATAAAATAATAAAAAGAAAATATTTAATTCCATAATTTGTAAATGGTGGGTATTTATTTGTTGATTTTAGGCTTAAGGCAAAAATCTTTTCTAGTTTATTTGACTTAATGTTTTTTTGTTTTTTTTTTTTACTATGAGTATGAGCAGAGAAAAACGAAGGAGTGGTTTTGGGGTCTTGTTGTAAATCTGTTGATTTTTGATTTTAAAGGTGTCTGAGGAAACTTTGTTAGAAATCTTTTAATATTATTGATTTTAATTAATAATTTAAGTGTATTTTAAAATATTTATTGCTATGACATTTGATTTGTGTGAGATTTAATTGAATTAATTAGCTTTTAATCAATATAATTATTATACTTTTGAGGCTTTTGTTTTTAATTATGGTTTGAAGAGATGAGAAATAGAAAGAAATACTTCAAATTGATAATTAAATATAACAGGGTAATCCATAAAGATCCGCTTTATTAAAGCTTCAGTTCAGTTCTGTTCTAGTTCTGTTCCAATAAATATTTAAACTTGTTATTTTTATTGCAACATTTTTAAACCATCAAACATGTTTGGGTTTTACAATAAAATCCCAAAGAAAACAACTTAAGTTAATACAAAATACTTTGAGGTTACAACATTTAAAATTTATAGCTTTTTCTTAAGTATTTTAACACTGGAAAACAGCCATGACAACTACAAGCAGCAAAATTCAATACTTAACACTTTTAAAATAGTGACAACACATTCAGGCAAAGCCCATCATCGTCAGCTTTATGGGCATGAAGAGTAGAACAAGATGATGATGCTGATGACAAAAATGATGATAAATAGACATCAATTCTAGGTTTTATGCTGCCTTTTTTATATTTTATTGCCAGACATTACTAAACACACACGCATTCACATCGACAAATATACAAAAACAATTTGACATTTGAATCCTCTTAAAAATGTAACTACACCAACGAAACAAAAAATCGTAAAAGAAAGAAAAAAGCATCTACATATGAAAACCTATGTATATAAATCGTACCATGATCGGAGGAGTCTGATAGAAAAAAATAATGTTCGAATAACATGATGTTAAAATAGGATTTCAATTACTCATACCACAATGAGCACTAAATCCTCACACACATACATACATACAATCATGTAATAAATACATACAATTTTCTCTACTTGATTTCTAACATTTTCCTTTTTTTGTATCTTTTGCATTTTGTTTTTATTGAGCAAAAAGGCTACAAAAAAGGAAAGGAGCTTGTTTTAGTTGCTGTTTTTGTTGTTACTGGTAATTTGTCTACAACTGTCATTTTATGTCAAAATATTATTATTATTACTACTACTATTTCTTTTGCTCAATTGATTTACATTATTTTCATTTTTATATATTTTTCTACTCCTTCTCCTTTTAAGTATTTTTCCATAAAAGTTCAAAACCATTTGCAATTACAGGCAGCATTAAGGAGAGGTTGCTGTTGTTGTTTGTGGAAAAAAGTAATATGACCTCAAAGTTTTTGTTATTTTTTTATAGTTCTTGTATCAATAAATTTTATTGTTGAGTATTTTTCTTTATTTGTTTGTTGGCATAAATCTTGACAACTAAAACAGCAACAATAATAGGAGCAAAAAAGGAATAAAACCAGAAAATTAAATAAAATAAAACAAAGTTAAACCAATTATAGTTGTAGCCAAACAAAAGGAAACAGTTTTTATAGAATGCAAAATTATAAGCATACATACATATATGGGCATTTTACATAATATTCATATGTATGAAGATTTATTATAATTTCTAAAGATTTCAAACACTTAAACACACTATTGCAACAAATATATAAATATTTTTTGTAGAGAAAAATAAAATTTTAAAATATTCAGATCAGTTCTAGTTCAATTTTAGTTCAGTTCTAGTTTCTAGTTCAGTTCCTAGTTCAGTTCTAGTTCATTTTAGTTCCAGTTATAGTTCTAGTTCAGTTCTAGTTCAGTCTAGTTCAGTTCCTAGTTCGTTCTAGTTCAGTTCTAGTTCAGTTCTAGTTCAGTCTATCGTTCTAGTAGTAGTTCAGTTCTAGTTCAGTTCTAGTTCAGTTCTAGTTTCAGTTCTAGTTCAGTTCTAGTTCAAGTTCTAGTTCAGTTCTAGTTCAGTTCTAGTTCAGTTCTAGTTCAGTTCTAGTTCAGTTCTAGTTCAGTTCTAGTTCAGTTCTAGTTCGTTCTAGTTCAGTTCTAGTTCAGTTCTCGTCAGTAGTCAGTTCTAGTTCAGTTTCTAGTTCAGTTCTAGTTCAGTTTCTAGTTCAGTTCTAGTTCAGTTCGTAGTTCAGTTTCTAGTTCAGCTTCTAGTTCAGTTTCGTAGTTCTACGTTCTAGTTCAGTTCTAGTTCAGTTCTAGTTCAGTTCTAGTTCAGTTCTAGTTCAGTTCTAGTTCAGTTCTAGTTCAGTCTAGTTCAGTTCTAGTTCAAGTTCTAGTTCAGTTTAGTCAGTTCTAGTTCCAGTTCTAGTTCAGTTCTAGTTCAGTTCTAGTTCAGTTCTAGTTCAGTTCTCTAGTTCGAGTTCTAGTTTCAGTTCTAGTTCAGTTCTAGTTCAGTTCTAGTTCAGTTCTAGTTCAGTTCTAGTTCAGTTCTAGTTCAGTTCTAGTTTCAGTTCTAGTTCGTTCTAGTTCAGTTCTAGTTCAGTTCTAGTTCAGTTCTAGTTCAGTTCTAGTTCAGTTCTAGTTTAGATCTAGTTCAGTTCTACTTCAGTTTAGTTCAGTTAGTTCTGGTTTTCTGATTTTTCTCAAATACGTTACATGTGGTGAGATTCTCTACGACCCCAAATTGACACTTTTACTTTGTGTATTTCTGGTCAATTAGAAATTGATTGTTTTTTAAGTAGACATTTTACATGTATACAGAACCCACACACTCACACCCAATTTTACTTACAATTATAAACTCTTGTTAGACAGATTTTGACAATTTCAAACCAACTTCTTCACCGACCGTATCATTGAAGTAAAATATGCTAGTTTTATAAATTACTTTTAGACTTCTAGTTGTATGTGATGTTGTTGTTTTTGTCTAAATTTATTTGTTGTACAAATTGTGGTTTCTTTAATTGCCACAATTTTCTACAATTTGACCCTTAAATTACTGATTTATTTTTATTTGTTTTTTCTACACGTTTAGAGTAGTTGGTAGATTGGTGGGGAAAAAGTAAATTCAGTATTGATTTAAAATTTACAAGGCTCTTATATAACGTGTTTCGTAGAAAACTTGACCAGCTTTAGAGGACTTAGAAAGGGAATGTATCGATAATGTTGAATGATATTGTGATTAATAAGAATTGTCATTTGACATTCATTTGCTTAAAATAAGTAACTATTTCAAGTTAAAATTACCCTCATCCAATATATAAATATGTATACATATGTATAGTATGTAAAGAAACTATACATATAATTTTTATTTATAACTCTTTTTCTTCTTCTTTTTGAGTAGAAATCTGTACGTGTAAAATGTTCTTTTGTTTTAGATATTTTTTATTAATAGAGGTCAAAAGAGTATATAATTGTTTTGTTTAAAAATGTAAATTTTCTTCTCTTCTGTTTCTATTGTAAATAAATGTTTAAACAATTTTTAAATACTGACTTGTCTTCCTAGACAATGACTGCAAATGGACAAGTATTTATTTGGCCACAAACACATACTTATGGAAATATTTATACAAACACACACACACAAGTGTTTATACATGCATATGTACAATCATAAAAGTGAGTTAAGTATCGGTGTGTATATTGTATCTGTGTTTCAAAATAATAATAAAAAAGTAAAAACATAAATATATAAATACATATACCCACTAACTCTGTTCCAACTCATACTGATGCAGAAAAAAATTGTTTCGTATGTAAAAATATCATCAAGTTGGCCAACCGTAAAGACCATATATTTGAAAATATTCCTTGGTTTTTTACATTTTATTCATGTTTTATAAAAAAATATCATATACAAGAGAGTACAATAATGTTTGTATAAACATAATAAATACTTATATGTATAAGTATATACATACTAAAATATACATATGTATGTATTTTCAATCACTCTCACACATTGATAACTTCACATGTAACAACATATCACAACTTCAATGTGGTAAATAAAAGGACCATCATCAGTACAGGGTATAGTTCTAGTTTAGTTCTAGTTCAGTTCAAGTTCAGTTCTAGTGCAGTTCTAGTTCAGTTCTAGTTCAGTTCTAGTTCAGTTCTAGTTCTAGTTCAGTTCTAGTTCAGTTCTAGTTCAGTTCTAGTTCAGTTCTAGTTCAGTTCTAGTTCAGTTCTAGTTCAGTTCTAGTTCAGTTCTAGTTCAGTTCTAGTTCAGTTCTAGTTCAGTTCTAGTTCAGTTCTAGTTCAGTTCTAGTTCAGTTCTAGTTCAGTTCTAGTTCAGTTCTAGTTCAGTTCTAGTTTCAGTTCTAGTTCAGTTCTAGTTCAGTTCTAGTTCAGTTCTAGTTCAGTTCTAGTTCAGTTCTAGTTCAGTTCTAGTTCAGTTCTAGTTCAGTTCTAGTTCAGTTCTAGTTCAGTTCTAGTTCAGTTAGTCAGTTCTAGTTCTGGTTTAGTTCAATTTTACTCCTTTTTTGAACACCTTCTACAGTCCATATACAGACACAATATATTTTATGTATGTATATTTCCCTTTTTTCTTTTCTAAAAAACGTTTTAGCTTTATATACAGTTTTTTTTTACAGAATAAGTATTTATTTGTGTATATTCTGTTTTTCAACACATTTTGTTGTATTTTTATACATATATCCTTTTTCCTTTAAAGTCATATTAAATAGTAGTTTGTGTCTGTTTGCAAAACTTTTTGTGAATGGTTGCATGTCTGTATTGTTGCATGCAATAGCAGTAGCAGCAGTCTAGCATTTTCTTTGTCTGTTGTTCGTCTATGTCAGTGTCTCTGATCCTGTTTGGTATGTGTGTGATTGTGAATAGTTAAATAAACATTTTTAATTAAATTATGCAACCACAAATGACTATAAAATATTTGTCCACTCACACATGCATTCATGAATACTGATTTTTGTTGTTTTCTCTTATAGATTTGGACATATGTACATACATGCATATAATGGATTCACATGTATTTTTATAAATATTAAAGAAACAAAACTAGCAAATAGTTTGGTAAATGCACTTTCCCAACAGAAATAAATATTAGAAAAATAACAAATAATTTTAGTTAAATTATTATTGATTTTGTATTATAAAAATGTGGAATCTGAAACATTTTTATTTTGTTTGGTAGGGTTTTTCGATTTTAATCAAATAATGCTTTTTGATATTCTTCTCAGCTCTTGTCATAAAGAACAAAAATTATGAATATATAAAATCAAAAAACTTCATTTTTTCATATCAAATTGTTTTGCGTTGTGAAATTGCGCTGCCTAAATTAACGATACCTGTACGTATACGTGTTAAAGATTTTTTGATATTTAAAATATTAAGTATACGCCTAATTTAGAAGCATTTGAAGCATTTTTTTTGCGATTTTGAAATTTTAAAAGTTTTAGTGAGAAATTTGAATGATCATATTTTTTTATTGCTTTTGATTTTGGCGCTTTTTGTTTTTGCAATTTTGTTTATTAATACAAAAAGATCAACTGTAGTGAACATTTGGGATTTAATTCAATCCTAGTTTATTTATTTTTTAAATATACATTTAAAACTCTAAACTCTTATTTATGTTATAATGATGGTTGGATAGATAACCTGCAGTTTTATATGTGGTACATTAACTACGAACGTTATGAGCAGTTTCACCTTTAACATAAAGAGTTCATTTATTAACGCGTTTGACTTTCAACGTGGTTTTGATGCGACCCTAAAAAGAACGACCGGGCTGCTGCATACATGTAGATGTATTTGTATCGGTTGGTCCTATGATTTAATTTATACTAACATTGAATATTTAATAATGTTTTAAGTAAAACACACATTTTTTTCTAATACAAAAATTTCATGTTTATTTTGTGTTATTATTGCTGTTGTTATTTTTATTTGATGACCATAAATTTGTAATTGAATTGTTGTTCTTTTTTTAACTTTGTATTCCGAAAACACTTTTATTGTTTTTATTGAGATAATTTTAAATTAAGACTAAAATAGAAAAACAAACGCCTAAAGGATGTTTTGTCTGTGAGAGTATACATGTTTGTGAGATTTTAAAGAAATTTCAATGTAATTACAGACAATGTAATTACATACAATTGAGACAAAGTGTAGTGACATCAAGCAAACGAAATAAATAAAAAATAAAGAAAATAAATCTATTTTTATTAAATAAAGAAAGTCAAAATTTCATATATATATTTAAAGTTTTTTGAATTAAGAATTCATTCATTAGGACTTACTGGGAAGTGGTTAAGCCAAACATTTTGCCATTTAAAGAAACCGTTTCTTAAAAAATCCTATAATTTTGACTTAAGTTTTATATCCCTTAAACAAATTTCTAAAGTTTTGTATTTTGTTATCATTTGAAGATAAAAAACGTTCAAGCTATTAAAATATGTATAATTTTCATGAAATATACAAAAAGATACAAAAACTAACTCATCCACAAACTTTGAAATCAAATTCAAACCAAATAAACACGAAAAAATAAAAGAAAGATAAATGAAATGCATCGCAATCCGCATTAAACGCACATACATTAATGTCCATGCAACATTCAACTTAAAAAATTATATAGCACATTGTTATAAGTAACCGTGCAGAAGCAACAACAACATACATACATACATAAAACAACAGCTCAACTTAAATAAATTCCCCTGGTCCATAAAGAAGAACTACAGCTGGAATATATAAGAAGAAATTTATAAAAAAATAGAAGTATACACGCACTCTTACCCGGAAAACTTTCCGACTACTTCAGCAACAAATGAACATGCAGCCAACTCAACAGTGGAATTAGTGGAACGTAGATACACACTTACATCAAGGAGTTGAAGGATTTTTTTTGGTAACACATCATAGAAGTTATAGGTAGAGGTTATTATTTGGGAAATATTTTTAACAAAGTAATATTTTTAAGAGAATGTGGTCGAATTATTTCGATTTTATTTGTCAGAACACAATGAAAAGTTTAGTTCAGTTCTAGTTCAGTTCTAGTTCAGTTCTAGTTCAGTTCTAGTTCAGTTCTAGTTCAGTTCTAGTTCAGTTCTAGTTCAGTTCTAGTTCAGTTCTAGTTCAGTTCTAGTTCAGTTCAGTTCAGTTCAGTTCTAGTTCAGTTCTAGTCCAGTTCTAGTTCAGTTCTAGTTCAGTTCTAGTTCAGTGCTAGTTCAGTTCTAGTTCAGTTCTAGTCAGTTCTAGTTCAGTTCTAGTTCAGTTCTAGTTCAGTTCTAGTTCAGTTCTAGTCAGTTCTAGTTCGTTCTAGTTCAGTTCTAGTTCAGTTCTAGTTCAGTTCTAGTTCAGTTCTAGTTCAGTTCTAGTTCAGTTCTAGTTCAGTTCTAGTTCAGTTCTAGTTCAGTTCTAGTTCAGTTCTAGTTCAGTTCTAGTTCAGTTCTAGTTCAGTTCTAGTTCAGTTCTAGTTCAGTTGTTCTAGTTCAGTTCTAGTTCAGTTCTAGTTCAGTTCTAGTTCAGTTCTAGTTCAGTTCTAGTTCAGTTCTAGTTCAGTTCTAGTTCAGTTCTAGTTCAGTTCTAGTTCAGTTCTAGTTCAGTTCTAGTTCAGTTCTAGTTCAGTTCTAGTTCAGTTCTAGTTCAGTTCTAGTTCAGTTCTAGTTCAGTTCTAGTTCAGTTCTAGTTCAGTTCTAGTTCAGTTCTAGTTCAGTTCTAGTTCAGTTCTAGTTCAGTTCTAGTTCAGTTCTAGTTCAGTTCTAGTTCAGTTCTAGTAGTTCAGTTCTAGTTCAGTTCGTTCAGTTCTAGTTCAGTTCTAGTTCAGTTCTAGTTCAGTTCTAGTTCAGTTCTAGTTCAGTTCTAGTTCAGTTCTAGTTCAGTTCTAGTTCAGTTCTAGTTCAGTTCTAGTTCAGTTCTAGTTCAGTTCTAGTTCAGTTCTAGTTCAGTTCTAGTTCAGTTCTAGTTCAGTTCTAGTTCAGTTCTAGTTCAGTTCTAGTTCAGTTCTAGTTCAGTTCTAGTTCAGTTCTAGTTCAGTTCTAGTTCAGTTCTAGTTCAGTTCTAGTTCAGTTCTAGTTCAGTTCTAGTTCAGTTCTAGTTCAGTTCTAGTTCAGTTCTAGTTCAGTTCTAGTTCAGTTCTAGTTCAGTTCTAGTTCAGTTCTAGTTCAGTCTAGTTCAGTTCTAGTTCAGTTCTAGTTTCGTTCTAGTTCAGTTCTAGTTCAGTTCTAGTTCAGTTCTAGTTCAGTTCTAGTTCAGTTCTAGTTCAGTTCTAGTTCAGTTCTAGTTCAGTTCTAGTTCAGTTCTAGTTCAGTTCTAGTTCAGTTCTAGTTCAGTTCTAGTTCAGTTCTAGTTCAGTTCTAGTTCAGTTTCTAGTTCAGTTCTAGTTCAGTTTCTAGTTCAGTTCTAGTTCAGTTCTAGTTCAGTTCTAGTTCAGTTCTAGTTCAGTTCTAGTTCAGTTCTAGTTCAGTTCTAGTTCAGTTCTAGTTCAGTTCTAGTTCAGTTCTAGTTCAGTTCTAGTTCAGTTCTAGTTCAGTTCTAGTTCAGTTCTAGTTCAGTTCTAGTTCAGTTCTAGTTCAGTTCTAGTTCAGTTCTAGTTCAGTTCTAGTTCAGTTCTAGTTCAGTTCTAGTTCAGTTCTAGTTCAGTTCTAGTTCAGTTCTAGTTCAGTTCTAGTTCAGTTCTAGTTCAGTTCTAGTTCAGTTCTAGTTCAGTTCTAGTTCAGTTCTAGTTCAGTTCATTCAGCTAGTTCTGTTCTAGTTCAGTTCTAGTTCAGTTCTAGTTCAGTTCTAGTTCAGTTCTAGTTCAGTTCTAGTTCAGTTCTAGTTCAGTTCTAGTTCAGTTCTAGTTCAGTTCTAGTTCAGTTCTAGTTCAGTTCTAGTTCAGTTCTAGTTCAGTTCTAGTTATCAGTTCTAGTTCAGTTCTAGTTCAGTTCTAGTTCAGTTTCTAGTTCAGTTCTAGTTCAGTTCTAGTTCAGTTCTAGTTCAGTTCTAGTTCAGTTCTAGTTCAGTTCTAGTTCAGTTCTAGTTCAGTTCTAGTTCAGTTCTAGTTCAGTTCTAGTTCAGTTCTAGTTCAGTTCTAGTTCAGTCTAGTTCAGTTTCTAGTTCAGTTCTAGTTCAGTTCTAGTTCAGTTCTAGTTCAGTTCTAGTTCAGTTCTAGTTCAGTTCTAGTTCAGTTCTAGTTCAGTTCTAGTTCAGTTCTAGTTCAGTTCTAGTTCAGTTCTAGTTCAGTTCTAGTTCAGTTCTAGTTCAGTTCTAGTTCAGTTCTAGTTCAGTTCTAGTTCAGTTCTAGTTCAGTTCTAGTTCAGTAGTCGTTCAGTTCAGTTCTAGTTCAGTTCTAGTTCAGTTCTAGTTCAGTTCTAGTTCAGTTCTAGTTCAGTTCTAGTTCAGTTCTAGTTCAGTTCTAGTTCAGTTCTAGTTCAGTTCTAGTTCAGTTCTAGTTCAGTTCTAGTTTCCAGTCTAGGTTCCGTTCTAGGTTTCAGTTCTAGTTCAGTTCTAGTTCAGTTCTAGTTCAGTTCTGAGTTCCCAGTTCTTAGTTTCAGTTCTAGTTCAGTTTAGTTCCGTTCTAGTCAGTTCTAGTTCAGTTTCTAGTTCAGTTCAGTTCAGTTTCTAGCTTTCAGTTCTAGTTCAGTATCTAGTTCAGTTCTAGTTCAGTTCTTAGTTACAGTTTCTAGTTTTTTTTTTTTTCAGTTCTAGTTCAGTTCTAGTTCAGTTCTAGTTCAGTTCTAGTTCAGTTCTAGTTCAGTTCTAGTTCAGTTCTAGTTCAGTTCTAGTTCAGTTCTAGTTCAGTTCTAGTTCAGTTCTAGTTTCAGTTCTAGTTCAGTTCTAGTTCAGTTCTTAGGTTCAGTTCTAGTTCAGTTTCTAGTTCAGTTTCTAGTTTCAGTTCTAGTTCAGTTCTAGTTCAGTTCTAGTTCAGTTCTAGTTCAGTTCTAGTTCAGTTCTAGTTCAGCTCTAGTTCAGTTCTAGTTCAGTTCTAGTCACTTCTATATCATCAAGTAACAAGAAGTAAATCTTTGCTACATTACCCATTGTAGGGTAATGGAATAATAATAAAAAATCGAAAACTTTCTCAAACTACAACTAAAGATGACTACGACTTCCACTTCTGCCGCATTTTCGTACAATGTTTGTGCTGATTACAGCGCAAATAGCTTTTGATTTTACAAATCAAAACTTTTGTGCGCGAACGTGATTTATGTGAATGAATAAAAATAGAAAACGAACAGCAACTTGCAACATATACTCAGTTAAAGTCCTACCAAAGAGAACAAAAAGTATAAGAACGATTCCCAAAGAACTGGACTTAATACACAAACACAGAAACTTAAACATATACATATATACAATTTTCTGCAATCATTCAAACAAAATAAACTGAATTACTTTATTTCCATGCTTTTCTTTTTTGTTATGCTGTTCAAGAAAAACTAAAACGAAAAGAATTGAAAGTTACCAAAAGTGATATTCTCTTACAGTTTTTTTATGCTGAAATTGTTAGTTATAGAAACTCTAGTATTTGTATGTAATATGAACGACTAGTTCAGGCATCAACAACAAAATATGTTTGTATGACTGGAAAGCATTATAAGAAAAACATTTTCTTTTTTAGTTTTTTACATTTTTTATCAACAATTGTTACAAAACTAAGGATATCGCTCACAAATTTTTGCAATTGCTAGAGAAAAAAATATAGAAACTAAAAATTATACAAAAAGTAGCAACAGCAGCTACACACTCTCTTGCACAACTGCTTACTAAGTAAGCAACATATAAGCAGCTAGGAGCAGTATTCACATTAACAGAGGTCATGCACGAACGCACGCACTTCCAAATAGCAAAAAATACAAGAAAGTTGCTATTGCTAGCAAAAATTAAAGGGCAAAATAGAATAAGATTTTGTAACAAAACTACTCATAATATATTCTAGCAATGAGGAGTTTACTGAAAGTATGTAGTGTTTTATAGTTAAGTTATGGCCTTCTTGCCATTCCCGCCTTTGCTCTGTGCTTAACATGAACACAAGTAATTTAAATTCCGTTGTATATTCCATTACAAATAGAAAATATCTAACAATTTGTCTAGTTTTAAAAGCGTTAACTACCTTCATCAATTTATCCTTGAATACATAATGTAGACAAAGATAAAATCTAAAAGAAACTAACAAAAATAAAGAAAAAAGCTTGAAAAACAAACCTAAACGATTTTCATTCAACTTGGCTGTGTTCATATACTTGACTGGAACTTGAAATAATTTTGAAATATTCTTGCCATCTGATAGGGATTTTCCTTAAAGAAAACCCAATGGGAATATTTATGAATCTTTAAACTTAAACCTTGAGTTTAACCAAGTCCGGTTTTATAGGATTCTGCTAGATTTAAGCTTAATGGTAATGAATATTTCTCAGATTTGTCATCGTATCACCACCAGAAATAGATAGTTCTCTCATTAGAGAGTTTGAAGAGAAAGTGTACATACATATGTTACAACAAAACCCTTACCAGTGCCTCAGGTGGGAATCGAACCCACTAGACTAAATTGATTAATTTGAGTACGGATTACTCAATTCTTTTTACAGTTCGTTCTGGACCGAACGACCAATTATTAAACTTTACAATTTCTACAATTGAAAAGTTTTCAACTATTTCAAACATAGCTTCCTTACTAAATTTCTCTGCTGGGAATATCTCTGCATATTTAATAGCTGCATAATAAAGTTTAAGAAATAAAAATAATCTACAAAAAATCACTATGAATTTGTCATAGAAACCCAGACAAACAATTGATAAATGTTTTACATTCTGACAAGTCATGTCGGTTACTTTGGAACATTTAAACTTCTCTTCCTTACTCATACGCTCTGAACACCGTTTCGCCTTAATGAAAAAAAAGGACAAAAGTTAACGAGAAAAAAAATTTAAAACAAACAAATAATAAAAACAAACACATAAAAAATAAAATTACAAACACAAAATTTGCAACAGACAGACAGAGGGACAACTGAATAGACAAAAAAAAAAAAAAAAACAAAGTATTGAATTTAAAAGCCAAAAACTCTCTTCTTCATGATTTAATTTCGAATAAACGAAAGAATAAATGAATGAACAGTCAAACGTACATTAAAATATACACACATACATACATATCTACGTATGTACGTTCAAGCAGTTGAGTGTTGGGGAAAAGTCACTGACAGCTAAATAAATGAATGAATGAATGGATGAACAAACGAAATGAATGCATACTCAGCACTATACTAAACTCTATACTAACTCACACATACATTTATAGTGTTTATACTAAAAAATAAATGCAAACACACAAATACTAACATACAAATGAATTGAAAGTAAAATTGAAATGAAAACTTTTTAAATAAACATTTATATGTTACACTTTTTTGTTGCACAAAACTTACAACAAATTTTTAAATTTGTTTTTTTTAAATTTTTTTCACTACTCTAAAAAACATACTTGCATACATATGTTTGTATGTATTTATGTATACATATGTGTTTACATTAGGATGGCTCTAAAAGGGAAGTTGTTTATGTTTCCGCTGGAAATGTAAATGAAAGTCATTCTTTGACGGAAGTCAATATTTGCTATACATTTTTCGAAAAATTAAAAAAATGTAATTATTTTCGGATTAGCATGAAAATGTCTGATACTCCTTTGAAAGCTCCCTCAAAGACTTTTCACATGATATCAAAATTTTGTAGCATTTCTTTGCGTTAAATATTAAAAAATAACTTTTTTTACCAAATAATGACCCCAGGAAACACATTTCAAGAAACGGTATCTTAGAATGAACTTAACATTCATTCTCAGTGAGAATAACAGTATGGGGCAACCTTAATGTACATATCAGATTTACATACAGACATATATATGTATGTAGGATATTCATAGACTTATGAATGTATTTCTGAATATTGTAGTAGATTCTTGTGTATGTGTGGCGGTAGAAATATTTGCTCACATATTTGTTTAAAGGTTTTTCTTCTATTTAGTAACAGTGGCTAGTTTTAAGTAGGATATCATGAATAGCAAAATTTTCAAATTAATGATTGGAACGTTCTTTGGGAGCTCTGTTCATTGAACTAAGCTGCCTGTTTGATATATAGAGACATAATGTCACCAACCTAGCGTGGGCTACTAAACTTAGATAGGGCTGAAAACCTCATCATTTCCAGTGAATGAAATCATTGAGGATCTAAATAAAAAAAAATCATGGATAGAAATTAAGTTCTTCTTCTTTCTCAGCATTCTAGAGGAGTATTGAACCTAAAACTAGTATGTTACATTGATCTTCCCCCATCGGAATTTGCTCTGTCTATAGCCAAAAGAAGAATTGAGTAATGCGAACTCAAATCAATCCGAAACGGTTTCAAAAGTACGATAAGTATGGGTTTTCTTAAGTCATGTACAAAATACTTGATTCAAGTTCGTATCCTTTAATGCTTTTTATTGAGTCAAAGTGATCTTACAGTGTACTTATTTTGAGAATTTTCGGTTTGATTTCATCTCAAATGGATACTTGATAAACTATTCAATTTATCCCGGAATGGGCTTGATTTGAGTTCGATTCGTGCTTGATTTCAGAATTAATTAATTGATTTAATGACAAATGCGTAGTTGAAATGAGATAAAATTAAGATTGATTTATGAATGCAAAATATTGAATTTATCCCAGAATGGTCTTGATTTGAGCACGATTCGTACTTGATTTAAGAACTCAGGAAAAAGCTTATTACAATTAAGTATTGTATTATCATTTGTCAAAAACTCAACTAATTATTGCAATAATATTCTTAACTAAATGAAAATTATATGTTAGAATTGGGATAAATGTATTTTTAAATAAGATAAGAAATGGATTTGAATTAAGTATAATTAAGAAATGAGATTAGAAAAGATTCATGTATAACACGCTTAAAAATAGTTTTCATATTCAACCAATTTATTTTCGGTTACTTAACCTATGAATAAGAATTGGTATTTGAAGCAGTATCACACCACTTCATCCCCACTGTAAAGCGTTCTCATTTTTTGTATTTGTATTTTGTTTGAAATGCATATTTGTTGAATAACAAAGTAGAGAAAAAACATTGAGTGTTTTTTTTTCGCACAACTGGGACCATCTGTTTTTTATATTATTTTAATTTTTATTGCATTTCAAAAGTTTTTTGTTCTTTCGTTTATTCGGTTACTTGTTTGGTTGTTTGGTTGTTTGGTTGTTTGTTTTTTTTTTTTTCTATTTTCCGTGTATCTGTGTGTTTTCATAGTTGTATTTGCGTTTGTTAATATGTATGTTAGTGAGTGTGTATTTGAGTTTCCATTGTGTATATATTTGTTTTAAAACTTTGTAATTTAATTTACCACATAAAAGTAGGTGGTATCTCTAACAAGTTTTGAAGCACGTTTTAACTGATTGATAGACTTGTTGATCACACGCGAGTATTTGTTGCTACTTTTGTTTTTCTTTTATTTGTACATATATGTATATATTTTTTTGCTCTTTTTAGTCATATAATCAGCTTATAGAGGAAAAAAATATATGTAACCACATCATCACCAGCAGCAATGATTCAACTCCATCCTCGTCACCATCAACATCACACATATACACAAAAGGTAACACAATACACAAAAACCACTTCTAAATTAAAGTTTATTAAAAAGTTTTTTCTATTATTTTTTTTCTTATATAAAATATTTATATATTTTTATGTGATAACACGTTCGTATAAATAAATATTTGCAAGTGTTTTTATTAGTTTTATTTTTGTTTAAATACTCATACGTTCAAGTGGCTCAATTTACTTTTATCCGTTCAAGGGGTGGTCAAGTGTAGAAAGTATTTGAAAATTAAAAAAAAAAAAAAATTTTTTAAAATTAGAACAATAATTTTTTTAATATGTATGTGTGCAAGAGTGTTATTTTATTATCACTAAACAATGTTAAGTAAATGTTGCACTTGAAGTAAAACTATGGCTTAGAAACATTTAGTTCAGGAAAAAATGGCTTAAGAGTATCAAAATAGTTTTTGTTTTAAAAACAAATACATAGAGACGTTGAAGGTCTTAATATTAAATCACAATAATTTTGAAGCAATTATACTTGATCACGATAATCAGCGAAATTGTTAAAATAATTTAAGAAATCTAGATCTTTAATCTTTCTCCAGTACTTATAACTTTCAAATTAATTTCTATATTTCTAAACTTAAATCCAGACTCATTTTTATTTCGTAAAGTTGTAATTACCAAATCTGTAAAATGATTATTACACAGACAAGTTATTGCCAGTGGGTTTTCAGAACTACCTTAAATATTACTTAAAACTTACAGTTAAACTTTATGAATGTCTATTAAATACAATTACAATCTTTTAAATAGTCAACTAATTTTCAATAGAAATTTTACTTTAACAAGGAAATAAGGATTTTCTTAACTATACTCCCACAATTCCACGACACGCTTTCCTAATCTTCTATTACTGTGTTCAGTTTGTTCTTGTTGTGCTTTGCATTACCCCACTTGTATTTAATATTTTTATATACCTCCAGCTAAACATGTTTGTATTTTTGTGATATCTTATTATATCTTTTCTAAATGTTTTTCTATTGACGTCTTTCAGACAATGTCATATCATAAAGTCTCTATCCCTAAGGCAAGTGTTGTGCGAGGTTTTAGAAACAGCTGCATGCATGTATTGTGTCTGTATAGAGTACTTAAATCTCAGCAGTTTTTTAATGAGTCAATGTATCATTATTTTTCACATTTATTAGTTCATTTAACATGTTAGAACTCTTTGTAATGCAGAGAGGAAATCAATAGTCAGTTATGCAGAGATGAATTCAATCTAAGCCTTTTTAGTGATTAAGTAATTTTGATTAATATGCATCTGCGAAAGTAGTTTTTTAATTCATTACAAGTAATCCATTGTAGAGTCACTTTTCCAATTATAATTGAAATAAAACAAGGTCATTTTATCAATTCTTAAGCAGAGTAGAGGAGGTCAATTGTTACTTTAAAGATATCTAGGAAGCAGTTATTTAACACACCACCAGTAATCTATTGCGTGACCAGTTATTAAGTATAATTATAGTATGTATATCCTTAATTGACTTGAAACTATAAAAACATGTTAAAATAAGTACATATGGAAACATTCGACACTTGCATCCGCAGGGTACTAACTCATATACACCCGTTTAAAATTGCGTTTGTTTGCCAGTGTTGTCACGACTACTAAATGATGTTTAACTATTTTTATATTGCAATCTTTTATAAGAAATCCACTCTTCTACACGTTTCTTATAGTATAGCAAACAGTTATAAAAAAAATTATACAAAGATACATAAATACAACAGCTATCTATTGTTTACTATGTGTTAAAATATAATCTATATATTGAAAAGTAAACATGTGTCTGTGTGTGTGGCAGAGTGTAAAGGAGTTTGCCATCAACTTTAACTATGAAAACTTTTAAAACTAAGACATCTCTTTATATCTTACGCCACTATAGTGGGATAGGGTATTATGTGTATGTGTTGATGTTTGGAACACTTAAGCTATGTAAAGCTTCTTGTCCATATAAACATTGTGAGCAAGGTACAAGGTCGCAATTTTTAATATAAGATGATTTAGTGTTGAAAACGTTTCAAATCGTTTCCAAATAGGACCTTGAACTCATAATTATTTCGTAATGATCGTGCCTCATTTGATCCGATCCTAAGAGACCTTCAGAAAAGACTAGGCAAAAATAACTTTTATATAAAAGTTGACAAATCTCACCATCAAATTGTATGAAGGTCGTTCCATATTTGATCTTAGATCCCATATAAAAACTCTTTCGTAAAGTCAGATTTTTAACATAAATGTTTTACCTTAAACATTAATAACATTTTAAATAACTGATGTAGGGTATCATATAGTCAGTCACACTACTACTATACTTTCTTACTTGTTTAATTTATTTTTTGTGAAAGTTCACATAAATACTTTGCAACAAATTCCGTTTCTACGCAATTTCGTTTTTTTTCCACCAACAGCAATGAAAATGAGTTTAAACTAAAGTATCAGGGTAAAAATGGTTTAAAAATGGTGCAATAATGTTTATAATTTTATAGAAATTTCCGTAATAAAAATGTCGGTACATACATACAATAAATATGAACGTGGGTTAATTGTTAATTGATTGTAATGTACAAGATAAAGGTTTCGGTTTAAGGGCAGGTTTTTCAGAAGTGTTAGTTAAAAAATTTGTGAATTTTCTTTAGTTTTGCATAAAGACTATTTATAAGTTTTACGACTGGTGTATGGATTAGTCAATGAACCAGATAGTATAGTCCAAACTGTAGTCTATCTACAGTTCTGGCTATAGTCAGTCAATAGTTCATGCTGAAGTCAGTCTATAGACCAAACTGCAGGGAACAACAAAATAGAATGAAAAAGCAAAATAAATTAATCACTAGTTTTGCTAAAAAGAGATCAAAAATGATGAATCGAATTGCTCTAGGACAAAATTATGACCAAACTATAATCAGTTGATATTCCAAATTATAGTGTGTCTATAGTCCAGATTGGTCTCAGTGTATTGGCTGGACTATAGTCAGCCTACTTTTTCCTCTTGTAGTCCTTCTATAGCCCAAGCTGTAGTCAGTCTATAATCCAGATTATAGTAAATATATAGTTCAGACTATAGTCGGTCTGTACTCCAGTCTATTGTGAGTATATGGAATACTCTAAGAACTAGTCAGTAGACCAGTCTATTGGCTAGTCTAAGTCCTAATATGTGGTCTAGTCAATGAACTAGTGTATTGACTAGCCTGTGAAAAGGTTCTAAAAAGGGTATGAATAAAGGGTGTTTAAAGTAATGTGTGTGTTGTTCTTTAAAGAAATATGCACCTCTCTAGTATTTAGGTCACCTTATGTTATTCATACCTTTTTATATTATTTGTCTATAAAATAGGGTGATCGACTCGATTTTTCAACCGGTTTTAAAACCGGTTTTTTCTGCTTTACCAGTGTTGGTTTTTTCTTAATGTTGATTTTTCGAATATCGAATAACCCGGTTTTTTCACTTTTTAAAACCCGGTTTCGAATACTTTTATTTGCTTTGTATTCAAAGATTATTTAAATGAAATTTTTAAGTAAATAATACAGCCCGTCTAAATTTTAAAAATATTTGAGTCGAGGAACTAGCGTATATTTTTCTACAGCTTCTTTGGTTAAACTTTTTTGATTTTCCTAATTAATTAAAAAAATTTATTTGTAAAATTGATAACTGTTTGATAAAATTTTATTAATCTTAAGATTATAATCCAATTACAATAATTAATTTACGGCTGAAATTTTATGGAAGTGTTGGAATGCCTATGCAAATTACATAGTACCTTATGTTTAACAGAAGTGTCCCACTTTTTTCCTAATTTTTTTATATTAAAGATATAATGTAAATCAGACGACTAGATTTAAGGTTATAATCTTTTAAACTGTTAAAAATCATTTCGGGCCATGTTTTATTAATCAAATTTAAACATAAACATTAAGTTTTTCAAATTAAAACATATATTTTTTTATTTATAATGAAAAACCGGTTAACCTGTTTTTTTTTAATTTGAAAAATATCAACCGGTTTTTTTTAAATGTCAACTATTCGAACTATTCGAAAACCGGTTTTTGGAAATGTCGAATAATCGATCACCCTACTATACAAACCTTTAATTTTTCATAATATCTTATTTCTTATCTGAAACATTTTCTGCAGTTAATTTTAAATTTACTCCTGCAAAGTTAAGAATGAAAGTGATTATTTTATGCATTTAAACGAGTGCATATTAAAATACAAATACACATGCATTCATATGTACATATATACATGCATATACGTATGTATAAACATTTGCTTATACACTTACACATTCATAAAAAATTATTACTTTTTTACGAAATGAACCAAAAACTGTAAATAAAACAAGAAAAACAAGGACAATGATGATGTTATTGCTGTGTTACTTAAATTCACCACTACCCCAGCAATTGCTGCTAATATTATTACTTTGGGTTAAAGCGAAAGTAAATTCAGACAATTGAACTTTCACTTATAGAAAAAAATCAATATTTTACTTTTAATGACAAAGTATTATAAAACTTTCAAAATATTTAGAAAGGAAATTGTGAAAAAAAGAGTTAAGTTATATCACGAAATCAATTATTTACTTACCCAATATCGTCTTTATTATTGCCTACTAGTTGTAAGAAACGTAGTACTAGGTCTCGAACCTATATACACTCGGTTATTGTAACTGCATATTGCTGTTGTTGCTCCTTGACAGAAGGTACTGTTTATTACGAAATTTAACACACACACATACACTTAAACTGATACACACTCTTGCGCTATGACAGAGAAAAATACCACAACTACAACGTTGTGATATAAGGCGATACAAAAAGTATTTTCCAGAGAAAATATTATAAATTTTGTTGCTGTTTACTGTTGTTGTTCTTGTTGCTGTTGTTTTGTGCAACTTTAAATAGCTGAGGCATAAATGAAAGTGTTTAAGTGTAATAGTTTTGTATTTTAATACCCAGCAGTTTTTGGAGAATATTATAAATCCTTATATTGCTATTTGAAACAGTAGCGCAGAAAAATTGTGATAACACTATAGTCGGTCTATAGTATAGTTCAAACTGGATTGTAGTACAAAATTATAGGACAAAAGCTGCTTATAGGCAAGACTATAGTCAGTCTAAAGTCTTGATTATAGTAAGTTTTTAGTCTAGACTGTACTAAGTTTATTATTCAGACTATAGTCATTCTACATAGAACAGACTATAATCAATGTGTAAATTAGACTGTTGTCAGTATATAGATCAGATTCTAGTCAGTATACAGGACAGACAGTAGTTAGTGTATAGTCCAAACTATAGTCAGTATATGTCCAGATTACATTTTGTACGTAGACTATAAACACCTGTAGTCGATCAGTTTACAATCTAGTCTATATTAATCATATTGTCCAGACTATAGTCCCTTCAAACTCTCGACTATAGTCAGTATATGGTCATGACTGTAGTCAATCTATATTCTAGACTATATGCAGCATATAGTCTTGACTATAGCCAGCCTATATTCTTGACTATAGTCTGTCCATTGTCCAGACTACAGTCTTAACTAGCCTATAGTCTTTACTATAGACAGTTCATATTCTAGACTATAGTCTTTCCATGGTTGAGATTATAATTAGATTTTAGTTCAGACTATAGTCAATCTATAGTCCAGACTAAAGTTAGTCTAATTCCCCGACTATAGTCAGTTTATAATTCTGACTATAGTCAGTCTACAGTTCTGACTATAGTCCATAGTCCATAGTTCTGACATTAGTCGGTCAATATTCTTGACTATAGCCAGTCTTTAGTCCTGACTATAGTCATTCTGTAGTCTTGACTATACACCTATAAGTCCAGAATATAGCCAGTCTATAAACAATCTATAACCTATAATCTTGACTATAG
This sequence comes from Lucilia sericata, assembly GCF_015586225.1. NCBI lineage: Eukaryota > Metazoa > Arthropoda > Insecta > Diptera > Calliphoridae > Lucilia > Lucilia sericata. Next base: position 178,878 of record NW_023994576.1, read on the forward strand.
CCAGCCTATAGTCTTGACTATAGCCAGCCTATAGTCTTGACTATAGCCAGCCTATAGTCTTGACTATAGTCATTCTATGTTCAAGACTATAATCAGTTTATAGTTCAGACTATAGTCAATCTATAGTCCAGACTAAAGATAGTATAATGCCCCGAATATATAACTTTGATTGTAGTCAGTCTATAGTTCTGACTATAGTCAAGAAAAATCTTGAATATATATAGTGTGTCTATTTTCTTATAATACTCTGATGTATCGACATTTTATTGTCGGAATCTTTTTGCAGTCCTATACTCTAGGTTCATACACTGCAGGATTCAAGATATGTATACATATATGTGTGTTTTGTTGTGCATGTGTTTATGTGTCTGTATATGACTGTTTATGGCCACAAAAAGTAATTTTAAGGATTTATTTCACAAAATTTACGTAATGAAGAAGGAGTTTTTTTCTATTAGTTTCTTTTTCTTGTTGCTGTTGCTGTTTGGTATAAAAACTATCTAAAGGGTAGTTACAATTTTATTTTATTGCTGAGATTAAGGCCATTATTTTCCAAAAAACTTTTAAACACATTAAACAAACATAGACACATACACATGTATGTATGTATATCAGGAACGAGAATACCTTTACTTATATATAAACGTTTTGGATACGTACTAGAACCTGTTAGTTGAAGTAAATTTATTATAAATAGTTGTATTTTTTATTTATATTTTTTTATTATTATTATTTTAGTTGTTCTAGGAGTATTAAGTTTTTTTTTTTTTTGGTTATTACTGTTGTAACTGCTTGAGTTGGAAAATAAACATGAATTATAATTTTAATGTTTGCGCCCGTTTAATAAAAACAATGTTGCAACATTTTTAATGAATATTTATATGACTCCAGTTTATTTATTTTCCTTACGTTTTTCATTTGCCGTCGTTGCTGTTTTTGGCTGTTTGCTAAAATCATTAAAATTATAAACAGGAAATTGTTTACAGGTTGTTAATTTCATTTTGAAACAGCACGATTTCATTTAATCATAAAGTGAGCATTTGAAATTTGTTTTATTTTCTACAGCTAAAAATAACTGTTGTTACTTGCTTATTTATTTATGAAGAAAAATATACCAAAAAAATTGTATTAACTTTTAATTATATTTGAGTATTTTCTTACACATTTTTTCCATTTCCCCAGGATAATATTATTTTGATTACTTATTAAAAATTCTACTCTCTCTCACGTAGCTAAAGAAAATTATTTTAAACATTTTTAACCACAGCATACTTTTTGGGTATTTTACATTTACATATAAAATAAAATTAAAGAAACGAAAGACTTAAAAACTTGTACAATTATTTTGGTTTTTCTACTTAAAAAAAGTAAAATAAACTTAAATTTTTTAACTAAAACTGCATCAAAACTAGTACTTTTTTTCTTCTGTTGTTTAGTTAGTAAAAGAAAATGAAAATAATAAAACACCGAAGAAGAAGAATTTAATTTATACTATAGAAAATGAAAAAAGGAGTAAGAAAATAAAGGATCTGCTAACAAAGTTATAATTCATAGCTTTAAAGCAACACAAATGGAAGTCGTCGCACTTGCAGAAGCTGCCACATTCTGAGGCCAGCTAGTAAATATAGTGGAAGCTTTTTTGCCAACATTTCTTTTTAGGTCCAAGCTGGCAATAACAAAAAATATAAGAAATAAGAAAATAGCACATGTGCCACAAGTAAAAATTTTTCCCAAGAACATAAACTTAACTTGCTGTTTTTAGAGAATGAAAAAACTAAACCTTAATAAGAAAAAAAGCAGCAAAAACATAGAATCCCCGAAAAAATTGGTTTAAATAAACTGTATTTTTTTCTAAGGAACTAAAAGTGGCATACATAATTTCATTTAAACATATTTTTCTCCAGTAATAAGATTGAAAAAGAACTAAAATAATAATTGTTAAACTTAACTTACTTTCTTTAACTGAATCTAAAGGAACTTATTCTTAAGAGGGCGTTAATTTTTTCAACGCCTATAGTCCAGTTCTAAATATAGGCTATAGTCCAGACTTCAACCAGACTATAGTTAGAATATAGACTAGCTCATAATTAGCCTAATAGTCTATCTATAGTATAGACTATAGTCTATCTATAGTATAGACTATAGTCTGTCTATAGTTCAGACTATAGTCAGTCTACAGTATAGACTATTGTCAGTCTACAGTATAGACTATAGTCAGTCTACAGTATAGACTATAGTCTGTCTATATGTTCAGACTATAGTCAGTTTATAGTCCAGACTATAGTCAGTCTATAGTCCAGACTATAGTCAGCCTATAGTCCAGACCATAGTCAGTCTATAGTCAGTCTATGGTCCAGACCATAGTCAGTCTATAGTCCAGAATATAGTCAGTCTATAGTCCAGACTATAGTCATTCTACAGTCTAGACTATAGCCAGTCTATAGTCAGTCTATAGTCCTGACTATAGTCACTCTATAGTCCAGACTATAGTAAAGACTATAGTCAGTCTATAGTCCAGACTATAGTGAGTCTATAGTCCAGACTATAGTCAGTCTATAGTTCAGACTATAGTCAGTCTATAGTCCAGACTATAGTCAGTCTATAGTCCAGACTATAGTCAGTCTATAGTCCAGACTATAGTCAGTCTATAGTCCAGACTATAGTCAGTCTATAGTCCAGACTATAGTCAGTCTATAGTTCAGACTATAGTCAGTCTACAGTTCAGACTATAGTCCAGACTGTGGTCAGTCTATGAGCCAGACTACAGAAACAGATAGACAGTCCATATTATAGACTATAGTCAGTATTTAGTATAGACTTTACTCAGTCTATAGTCTTGACTATAGTCAGTCTATAGTATAGATTATAGTCAGTCTATAGTAGAGACTGGAGTCAGTCTATAGTCCAGACTATAGTCAGCCTATAGGCCAAACTATAATCAGTATATAATTCAGACAATAGTTAGTATATAGTCCAGACTATAATCAGTGCAGGCTATTATAGTATTGATTATAGTCATTCTATAATCATGTCTTTATTCAATGCATAGTCCAGACTATATTCAGTCTGCATTTTAGACTATATGTAGTCAGTCAATAGTCCAGACTTTAGGCAGTATATAATACAGATTATACTTACTATATAGTTCAGACAATAGTCAGTCTATAGTCCATAGTATAGTCATTATGTATTCCAGACTATAATCAATCCAGGCTATTATAGTATCGACTATAGTCAGTCTATAATCTTGGCTTTATTCAATGTATAGTTTAGACTATAGTCAGTCTATAGTTCAAACTTTAGTCAGTATATAGTCCAGACTATAGTCAGCCCATATTCCAGATTATTCACCACAATACATTTACTTTGTTGTGTAAAATCACTTCGGACACCAAACTTCCTTATAAATTATTAAAAAAATAATAATAACTCCTTAGTTAAATAAAGAAATATTCTCTTAATCCTCTGGCTTGCATAATAATATTTTTAATCTCTGTTTAAGCAAAAAACAACTCGCCCACATACACAAACAAACTTTCATACATTTAAACTAAAAATGAAGATTTATCTATAGACAAATTAAGTTTAATTTTTAGTTTATAAAAATCTTGCAAATTTTTTTTCTTCATTCATTTTTATCGTTGACAAACAGCAGCCAGCAACAACATTTGAAATTTTAAAAAGAAAGCTGCAACAAGGAAAAATGTATGCAACATTTTTTTATTGTTGTCATGTTAAGTTGCTTAAATGGATTATTTTTGTTAAATTTTTAAAGATTTTTTTTGTTGTTGTTTTTTTTTTCTTTAGCTCAACTAACAACTAGTTGGTTATGCCATATATTTAGTTTATTTAGTTTTCGTTTCCTTTGGGTTTTTTTCTTCTTATTTTTATCAACAGCAAGCAGCAAATATTGTTGCTGGAGAGTAGCAGAGAGGCGGATAAATAAGCTAACAAGCTGTATTTGTGTTGCATACACACACATACACAATCAACGTTTTGTTAAACAGCCAAACAATTGAAAATTTCTCGTAGATTGCTTTCGTTAATGCAATGGACCGACCGACCGAGCGACCAACAGACCAACTTAGAGCTCTTGTACCGTTTTTTCGCTAATGCAGTTTTTTTCTATATATTTTTAAAATTTTTCTTTCATTAGTTTATACTAGATACTAGTTCAAGAATGTATGAGTTTGTTTGTATAGCTTAACACACTTGCACACTTACTTACTTACATACATATGTATATCTGTTTTTTTTTTTGTACTGCAACGGGGCACCATGTTTAAATTTTGTGGAGGCTGTGACACAGTTTAACTTCTGTCTTGTTTTCATGTCTCTAACAGGCAACGGAAATTGTTGTGGACTTGATGGACTTTTGGGATAATCTTAACATCTTCATCGCATTCGTTTAGTTAAGTTTTTGTCTACATTCCCTAGCCAACCATCTATACATTTATGTACTAGCCGGTGTTTAGCCTGCCAGGCTGCCTTCCTTTTATCATTCTGCCGCTTCCAACACACACTTATACACACAAATAGTTTCATAGATAAAACTAAACTTTGGGGAAATAGGAAAACGAATGTTAGCAACACTTAACAGCTAGAACAACAATAAAAAATGTCAACCAAAAAACTTACAAAAAAAGTGACTATTTAGTAAGAAAAAAGTAAAATAAGTGGACAAAAGACAGCGAACTTAGAAGCAGCAAATGCACATAAATTGAAAAAAAAGTTTAACAAATTAAAGATACTGTGCTAGATTTAATGACATTTTTCTTTTTTTTTTTTGGAAAAATAAACTCAAAATCTTACAATAACTATTTTTATGCTAAAAGTGTCAGCCGCATCATGAGCATTTTCCTTCGAGTCTTGAAAAATTTCTTTAAGGAAAAGGAAAAGTGATTTAAATCTCTTTAAGATTAAAAACTTAACTTTGAGGTTTAGTTTTTTATATAATATCTAGGTTAAAGTTTAATTGAAGCAATTGAAATATACATTTCTGTTGCAATCAATAAAAATTTAATAGAAAACTGAGTTTAAGAGTAAAACCTGTGTTTTTTGTGTTAAAACGAATTTTTGCGTAAAACTTAGTTTTAGAATAAAAACTGAGTTTTTGTGATAGAACCGACAAAATTACGAAAGCAAACTGAGTTTTAGAGTAAAATCTGTGTGTTTTGTAAAAAAACGAGGTTTTGTGTAGAAATGTGTTTTTGTGTAAAACTTAGTTTTAGAGTAAAATTTATTTTCTGTGTAAAAACTGTGTTTTTGTGTAACAACTGTGATTTTTTATAAAAACTGTTTTTATGTTAAAACTGTGTTTTTGTATAAAAACTGTGTGTAAATTGTGTTTTTGTGTAAAAATTGTGTTTTTGTGTAAAAACTGAGTTTTTGTGCAAAAGCTGTGTTTTTATGTAAAAACTATTTTTTTGTGTGTTAAAACTGTGTTTTTGTGTAAAAACTGTGTTTTTGTGTTAAAATTGTGTTTAAATTTTGGTTTTGTCTAAAAACTGTGTTTTTGTGTAAAACCTGCCTTTTTTTGTAAAAAACTGCGTTTTGTGTTAAAACTGTGTTTTTGTGTAAAACCTGTGTTTTTGTGTAAAAACTGTGTTTATGTGTAAAAACTGTGTTTTTGTGTAAAAACTGTGTTTTTATGTAAAAAAAATGTGTTTTTGTGTTAAAACTGCGTTTTTGTGTTAAAATTGTGTTCTTGTCTAAAACCTGCCTTTTCTGTAAAAATCTGCGTTTTGTGTTAAAACTGTATTTTTGTGTAAAAACTGTGTTTTTGTGTAAAAATTGTGCTTTTGTGTAAGAACTGTGTTTTTTGTGTAAAAATTGTGCTTTTGTATTAAAATTGTGTTTTTGTGTTAAAACTGTATTTTTTTCTGTAAAAATTGGGATTATTTATGAAAATTTATTTTTTATGTAAAAACGTTTTCGTGAAAAATGTTTTTTTTTTTTTTAATTGAGAATTAGTGTAGTTTTTGTGAAAAAGTAGATTTTCGAGTTGGGTTTCGTTAAAATTGGAATTTTAACATAAAAGTATAATCATTCTGTTCTGTTTCTTTAATCCCTCTTTGGTTGATTATCCTATTTAACACCTGAACGTAGAGCTATTAAGTATTTAAATAATAAACTAAATTCATATTTTATTTTATTACTTGGGTCATTTTAATTTTTATGCGTTTTGTTTTTCCTCAAGCCCTTTTTTCCTCTTATAATCCTTTTTTTGGTTTATAGTTTTTCTTTTTAATATTTTTTATTTAAAACGGCCTACTTACTTGTCTTGCTTTTCTACTCTAAGGCAAATTTTTGCTGTTGCTGAGGATTTAGTTTTCGTATTTTTATCCCTCAAAATGAAAAGCCTAGAGGTGTCGGTTGGTCCCGTACAATCATGATTTAACAATGGAACGTTTCTCTTCTTTTAAGATTTCACTTTAGTAGAAAGCTTAAAGTTTAAATGTTACAAATTATATAAGAAGATTTAAAGTATTTACAAAGCTTTATAGTAAAGCTGTAGGCAAGTGATTAAGATAACAAGTCATAGAAGAAATGAAAAAAAAGAAGAAAATATTATAAAAAGCTAAGAAGTTATTATACTAAACGAAAGAGTTTTTTTTTTTCTTTTAAGTGGGTTTTCTTAAACTGATATGTAGTACGAGTATTTAGTAAAAGAGTTTTATTGTAGTTTGTAGGCAAAGAAGTTTTAATACATACATAGTTTGTAATGCTAAAACTTTGTTAAAATATGAAGTGCCAAAGTAGATATGCAGTATTACGGGTGTTAGATAAAATAACTAACTTTTGTGAGTTTTCTAATATGTACAAATTGTAAAATAATAAATTTTTGTTCAATATAAAAATTTTGTATAAGAATAATGATGATAATAACATCACTAACACAATAAGTATTTGGGTTATCGAGTGTGATATTTGTGTGAACAAATTTACGTAATTTTCTTGTGTAAAATCTATTCTTTTTTTTTCTTGGAGCAGCACTCAGGGGATGACCACGGCATGAGTAGGGGCATTGTGCTGGAACTAGGAAAATAGGCTGTTGGAGGGAGGATAGAGGGAGTAGTGTTTGTGGATATTTGATTTAAATCTTTTCTCATCGAAAGTAGCAGGGAATACTTCTGCAGGAAGTTTGTTCCACATACGAACAGTGTGGCTGAAGAATGAATTTTTCCAGTAATGTGTTGTGCGGTCCACTGGCCAGACGACCACAAATGGGTGTGTTCTTGATGACAGTCATGTGCTATGTAAAAATGTACGGGTATCGGGAACAAGATTTCCGAGGAACACATTCCATTATAGTATCTATAGAATAGTGAAATACACCCCACCTATCGACGATGCTCCAGTAAATCAATAATGTTGGACACACTACTGTCACCGATTAGTAACTTCGATCTCCCTTGTACGCGCTCGAGTAGCTCTAAAATAGATTTTGTAGCCCCGGTCGGATAGTATTTTTTTATTAGAAATTTAATTATGGAGTTAAAATTGTTTTGTTAAAGTAACAACCGACTTTTTTGTTTTGAGAAAATCCAAATTTTTGACAAAATAATTTTTCGAAATACATTAGAGTTTTATTGATCACTTTATTACATTATAATGATAAAATATTTTAAAAATGTAAACATGTTTTCAATTAAAAATCCTTACTGGTCAATTGTTAATAAATACTTTTAAATATGTAATTATCTAGCATCAAAAGAAAATACCCTTCAGCTCTTCGAATTAGCTCCGCTATGTACATATGTATGCACGTTGATGCACTCAGAAAACTACCTTGAGTTTGTAGTCCAGCAATCGGCTAATCGTCTGAGTCGATTAAGTCGTCTGTCCATCCTTCCTTCCATCCGTCTGTCCGTCTGTCTGTCCGTCTGTGTATCCATATAAACCTTGTGCATACACTATAGGTCTCAATTTTAACGATATTTAGATGAAATTTGGTTGAATGGTTGAAATCGGTCCATTATTTTGCATAGCACCCATCCGAAATCTGTAAATCTTGATACTGTCGATTTTTGTAATGATCGGGCTTCATTTGACCCTAGCCTTCATACATACAGACACCTTTAGAAAATTCTTGAAGTTTAAAATTCATAAACACTAGTATCGTGATGAAATTCTGCATAAACAAGTATTATTAATGTCATCGTAAATCGCTCTACCAAAATTTATACAAACCATATTTACCCATATTAGAAAAATAATCCTCATTTTTAACATACTCACTGGTCGACCTTTTCCAACTATACATACTTACCTACCAATTAAGGAATATATATGACATAGTTGAATAAGTTGATGGTTTTACAACAAATGTCTTAAGTTGAAAATGAATTTTTTTAAACACTGCCGGGTTATGCAAATAACTACGTTAGTGCAGCAGATTAAGTGCGCATTTGTGTAATAATAATGATGTGGATGTGTTTGTGTTGTCTGCTCGTGCGTTGATAACAGATCAATGTTGTATTTATTTGTGTAACAACAAATTAGTGAAAAATTGCATACAATCATTATTTTACGTTTAGTTAGACATTCATTTGTTCTAACAATTTTATCACACTTTTTTTTTTTGCTATTTCAATTGTAGTTTAGTGTTAAATTGTGGAGAAAAAGTTGTGCTTTAGTTTGTGTATAAACCATTTGCCCCAATACAACAATACAATTTTATTTTATTTATTTTAACAAAAATAAAAACAATATGAAAAACATTTATAGGCATAATGGTACAGGTGTTTTAAAGTACTGGATTTAAATAACATTTAATATACCGTTATTTTACTAAATAAACATAAATCCATATAGAAATTTGTGTAAGTATGTGTGTGTGTGAATTGTATATGTATGGGCATAAGTGTTTGTTATTATGTGACAATGCATAAAAGTACCCGGAAGTTTTAAAAGGAGTCTATGTATCCAGTATTTTTTCCAAATTTTAAATACATACTTGGCTGACTCGAAGTTAATATATTTTTGGATCATTTGCATCCGGCAAATTAAGTGAGTGTCTCTAAGTAATACATAAGGAAAGTCAATTGACACTTTAGTATTCCTAAACAATCGAGAGTGAAGATTTAAATCTTTCTTGTTGCACTATGCTTACAAACAGCAGTAAATAAATTGTCTATATCCTATTAACTAACATGTCTCATAGACAAGCTTAGTTAGGGCAAAATTACTTACTAGTTTGGAAAAGCCATCGCAAACTGCAGGACATTTTAACATTGCTTCGACGTTAAACAATAGAAATTACTACAAAAGAGTGCCGACAATGATGACAAAAACATCACCAGTTGACACTAGACGTGTAAATAATTTATTATTTGTTCGCACATTTATTGTTGGTGTTTATTTTTTCCCCTGGCTTTGCTGTTTGTTTTTTCTCACGACTATATATACAAAATTTTCTATTGCAGTTTGTCGGTTGTTCAGACGACTTTGGTGGAATAATAAAGCCAATCAATATTTTGTACTGTAACGGTTTCAGTGTATTAATTATTTTTGTAGATGTAGGTGTATTTCAATCTTTTATGTTATGATGTTGGTATTTTGTTGTTGAGAACTATTGTAAAAGTATTATATGTTATTTATATTGGAAAATATTACTCATACGCTATAGTTGTTATACTAAGAAGGGAATTCTGATTTTTAAACAAAAGTGCAAATACTTTTAACATTTTCCTAAAAGTATACTACATATTTGAATTAACAAATTGGCGATGAAAATCAATTCTTGGAATATTCACGAAAAATATTGGAATCCTATTTTACCAGCTATTTTTGACTAATACATTTTCTTCTCATACTGTAAGGCAAAGATAATAAAATTATCTGAATTAACAACATTAAATGGTTATACATATGTACATGGTAGGATGTCAAGTGATCTGTCAAAATCTACTATCTTTTTTACCCTTTATTTCAATATTTTTTATTTATACAAATTGATTGGTATTATTTTACCTCTAAACTTTTTCAGTTTCATTCAAAATTTTTTCTCTACTCCTCTGTGGCTAATATAATATAGATGGTAAATTTGTATTTACTCGCACATACGAGTACAAACAAATAGCAATAGACAGCAATAGGCGGGTTCAAAATTTTAGGGAAAAATATTATCATACTATGTATCAAATTACTTGAAATTCTTTGAAAAAGGTAAGACTCTTTGAGTTCCTCCAAATACAGTGTGTTACCTTGAGCCATGGATATTTGGGTTTGGAGTTGATTCGGTTAGTAGAATGAGCTTCCAATTCTTATGGTTCGGATTATCGTAATGGATTTATTTGATGTAAAACAAAACTCCTTTTGAAGCGCATTTCGGCCGCACAAAATCGTCCTTAAAAGCTTGTCGTTTTTAATTCATGTGGTACCAGTCTAATCTAATCGTTGATATATAATAGTCAATGTAAATATTAACAAATGCACGTACACAGGTGTATTTGTACATTTATCCGTGTGCTGTTGTTTTGTAAACTGTATTTGTAAGTATTTGTGCATGTATTTGTTTTTCTGTATTGTATTACGTTGTTTGCCAGTTGACGCGATAAAATTTCAATTAAATAGAGTTATACATTTCAAACTCTTTCCTATGTCATTTTGTTTATCCTGGTTTTTGTACGTCCTTCTAGGTATTATTTGTTATACCCACCATAAAGAAGTTGGGAGTCAATATATTTTGTTACACCGCTTGTAACACATCGAATTATTCGTTGGAGACCATCAAAAATATATACATACATCCTTAGATTAAATTCTATCTATCTATCTATCTATCTATCTATCTATCTATCTATCTATCTATCTATCTATCTATCTATCTATCTATCTATCTATCTATCTATCTATCTATCTATCTATCTATCTATCTATCTATCTATCTATCTATCTATCTATCTATCTATCTATCTATCTATCTATCTATCTATCTATCTATCTATCTATCTATCTATCTATCTATCTATCTATCTATCTATCTATCTATCTATCTATCTATCTATCTATCTATCTATCTATCTATCTATCTATCTATCTATCTATCTATCTATCTATCTATCTATCTATCTATCTATCTATCTATCTATCTATCTATCTATCTATCTATCTATCTA
>NW_023994576.1:192500-217500 GCF_015586225.1 Lucilia sericata
GTACCACTACTTTCATTTTGTTAAATCTTTAATCTTTTATAATCAACTCTTAGTACTTTCCATATACATTTATACGCATATGTATGTAGGTATATCTAACCCATTTACTATTCAGTTTAATAAATAACTACCAACAACCCTAGATGTAGTTCAGCAATTGAGTTTTTGTTGTGTCACGGTTCAAATTATTTGGTTGTTGGCGTTGTTGTCGTCATTTGTCTCTTGCTGTATTGTTGTATCTCTCTAGTTTCGTGTAAAAATTAATGTTATTTCCCCAAAGAAAAATAACTAAAAATCTAAAATCTAAAAAAATACAAACAAACAACCATAGATTTGAAAATGTTTCCCCAATAACCTGTATATTCAATGGTTTTTCTCATACTCAGACAAACAAACACGCAGAGGGAATAATTGATAACCCTAAAGTGTTAGTGGAACCCACACGGAAGTGTATGGTACTGCTTTTGGGTATACACGCATAATTTAGCGAAATCGAACAGCAAAAGAAAAATAAAAATAAAAAGCACAAAATAGAAAAAAAAGAAATTCAAACAGCAGAAAACAAATGCCAGACACTAAATTGTCAGCACACCGCAAATACCACTTCAACAAAACCTAAATTCACCCAACTCAACGGAACCACGTTATGCCATGTAACTCTTACTTTTTATTTCATTTTAACGTAGTTGCCCCTACAACAACATCAACAGCCGTGGTTGGAGCAGGAGTAGCAACAACAGCAACTAAAAATAACCACATCACTCCTTTTAATGTCATTGTGTGTGTGTGTGTGTGTTTATTTGTGTCTATGTGTTTTTTTTGTCGGTCACAGTGCATTTTTGTTTTTCGACTTTTCACAGCTAGGATTAGGGATTATAACACACACATACTCAAACACACTTTCTCGCTGTCTGATACATACACACACACTTATGCTTGAGCATAATAACACACTCAACGCTAGGATTTGCCGGTGGCATACATACGCATTTTCTGTATGTACATGATTTGGAGACTCCAAATTGGAGTGAGGGATTAGTTAACCTTTTACATCCACTAACTAGTGCATTATTTGGAACGAGGGCTGTAACTGTAGGTGTTCTTTGTTTGTAGGAATAGTTAATTTGGGTCTTATGGACTATCAATTGTTATATCGAACAACCGTTTGAGGTTCAGTTGAGTATTTAATAGGGGAAGTTTAAATTATCTTCAGTTTTCTAAAAATTGTAAAATTTCTCATGAAAGTTCTTCAAAGTAGGCGGTGGGAACAAACAATTGTTTAAGCCTTTCCCCACAGCATTAATTCTCTGTGTTAGATGAGGTTAACTGCTTAATAAGTCCGCAACCCGGAATAGGTATTTCCCATGTTTTTTAGAGCCTTTGGAACTAATCCTACCGATTTAGTGTTATGGTTTCTAAATTTAGTTCTCATATGTAGTCCGATAAAAGTAAAATTTGCATACTCTTCTCCTATTGAAGTGCAAATGAAAAATATGATACAATGACATTGGTCAAGTGTCCTAAAATCTTCAAGGGTACAAGACACTAAACGCGAAAGTTGACAAACGTGTTTAAGGTATAAAAAGGTCCTACATCCGTTTAAATGGCTCTATAGAAACTTCTTTTTCATTTGATTCATCTAAATCCACCCTCGTATACGTTTTTACCGTTAACATTTTTTTGTTGTACGTATCCAAAACGCCATATTGGTAACTGGCATTGTCTGCGGTTGCTTGTCACTTTATTCAGGCGGAAGTGAAACATTTGCTTGTTGTTTAATTAAAATCATTTTTTTTCTCATTGCAACTCCCTTTTCCTTAACTACAAACTTTTTAACGCACATTCACTAGACACACACATACATACAAACAAACATTTACTATTTCCCGGTTGACGATGATGAAAATGATGGTAGTATTCCATTAATATAGTTTGTTGGTATTTGTTTCACTCTCACTCATACTTGTGCACATTTTATAAAATATTCATTTATAATATTGTGAAAAATTTGTTTTACGTGTGAAATAATAATAAAACGAAAAAAATATTATGGGTTTTTAGTGGAATTCTTGTTTTTTTGTTGTTGTTGATTCATTGCTGATGCTGCATCAGAAAAAATACATACTGTTGTTGTTTTAATAGTTTGACATGGCACAAATTGTTTAAGTGGTTGTTTAATTTCTTTTATATTGACTGGTTTTTTTCACTCTAGTATTACAATACTGGAGTAAAAACAACAAATTTTTAAATTGATTTATTTTAGTTAAATTTTTGTGTGTTGTGTGTAACATGTATGACAGGCTTTCGTTTTCGCTTTAAATTTTTATTTAAAAAATACAAATTCTAAAAATTTAATTACAATTAGTTGTCATATATAGTGACTTTTGTGTTATAGTATAAAATGTCATAACATTTTATTTCTTTTTATTTTACTGTTTACTAGTATTAATTAAAAATGGAAATCACTTTAACATACACTGTTAATAACACACACACAAATTATACATAGATGCAGAGATAGCTAGGGAATATAGATACATTTGTATGCATGTATTTGTAGAAATTAATTTAAATATTCATTTACTTTTACAGTCAGCTGGGATAAGGGAAATGATCTACATACGTATGAGTAACTATAATATTGAGCAGAAAAACTAGCAGTCCTTATATAAAAGGTTGTATCTGATTTAATATAGTATAGTTAGATAGTCTAGCCTAATATTAAGATATTCTGTCTATAGCTATCTATAGTCTATCTTAGTCTAGTTATATTCTAGTCTAGCTAGTCTAGTCTAAGTCTAGCTATAGTCTAGCTATAGTCTAGTCTATATCTAGTCTAGTCTAATATAGTCCTAGTCTATAGCTAGTCTAATCTTAATTAGTCAGGTCTTAGTAGTCTATATCTAGTCTATAGTCTAGTCTATAGGTTGTCCTGTCTATATTAGTCTATAGTCTATAGTCTAGTCTATAGTCTAGTCTATAGTCTAGTCTATAGTCTAGTCTATAGTCTAGTCTATAGTCTAGTCTATAGTCTAGTCTATAGTCTAGTCTATAGTCTAGTCTATAGTCTAGTCTATAGTCTAGTCTATAGTCTAGTCTATAGTCTAGTCTATAGTCTAGTCTATAGTCTAGTCTATAGTCTAGTCTATAGTCTAGTCTATAGTCTAGTCTATAGTCTAGTCTATAGTCTAGTCTATAGTCTAGTCTATAGTCTAGTCTATAGTCTAGTCTATAGTCTAGTCTATAGTCTAGTCTATAGTCTAGTCTATAGTCTAGTCTATAGTCTAGTCTATAGTCTAGTCTATAGTCTAGTCTATAGTCTAGTCTATAGTCTAGTCTATAGTCTAGTCTATCTCTAGTCTATAGTCTAGTCTATAGTCTAGTCTATAGTCTAGTCTATAGTCTAGTCTATAGTCTAGTCTATAGTCTAGTCTATAGTCTAGTCTATAGTCTAGTCTATAGTCTAGTCTATAGTCTAGTCTATAGTCTAGTCTATAGTCTAGTCTATAGTCTAGTCTATAGTCTAGTCTATAGTCTAGTCTATAGTCTAGTCTATAGTCTAGTCTATAGTCTAGTCTATAGTCTAGTCTATAGTCTAGTCTATAGTCTAGTCTATAGTCTAGTCTATAGTCTAGTCTATAGTCTAGTCTATAGTCTAGTCTATAGTCTAGTCTATAGTCTAGTCTATAGTCTAGTCTATAGTCTAGTCTATAGTCTAGTCTATAGTCTAGTCTATAGTCTAGTCTATAGTCTAGTCTATAGTCTAGTCTATAGTCTAGTCTATAGTCTAGTCTATAGTCTAGTCTATAGTCTAGTCTATAGTCTAGTCTATAGTCTAGTCTATAGTCTAGTCTATAGTCTAGTCTATAGTCTAGTCTATAGTCTAGTCTATAGTCTAGTCTATAGTCTAGTCTATAGTCTAGTCTATAGTCTAGTCTATAGTCTAGTCTATAGTCTAGTCTATAGTCTAGTCTATAGTCTAGTCTATAGTCTAGTCTATAGTCTAGTCTATAGTCTAGTCTATAGTCTAGTCTATAGTCTAGTCTATAGTCTAGTCTATAGTCTAGTCTATAGTCTAGTCTATAGTCTAGTCTATAGTCTAGTCTATAGTCTAGTCTATAGTCTAGTCTATAGTCTAGTCTATAGTCTAGTCTATAGTCTAGTCTATAGTCTAGTCTATAGTCTAGTCTATAGTCTAGTCTATAGTCTAGTCTATAGTCTAGTCTATAGTCTAGTCTATAGTCTAGTCTATAGTCTAGTCTATAGTCTAGTCTAGTCTAGTCTAGTCTATAGTCTAGTCTATAGTCTAGTCTATAGTGTAGTCTGTAGTCTAGTCTATATTCTAGTCTATAGTCTAGTCTATTAATATATGCACGAGCCTGTCCTGAGATTTGGGGTTTTTATTAGGTATATTGTCGAATAGGGGTAATTTAAAAACTCTTCTATAGCGATGGGCAGGAATAATGTGTAACTATGTATGAGTATTAAGTTTAAAATCAACTGATTTTATCATTACCTCGATTTTTGCACACAATTTCTCATACATACATACATACATACACTATCGGACAAAATAAAGTGCAAAAGTACTCATGTATATTCTTTCAGCGAAAAATCGGTTAAATGATTATTGAATATGGAATTTTTTTTCAAAATCATTTAGTTTATATACAATGCTACAAAAATAACAATAAAACTAAATTATTCTACTTAAAATTTTTCTGCATAACATCTAAAATTAAAATAAATTCACTTTTTTGTCGGACAAAATAAAGTGTAAATTTTATATATCATTATTTAAATTTCTTGTATATCAAAATTTTTTATCTATTTTGGTTCTGATTTTAATATCTTTATCTATTTAAGCCATTTTGGTAATTTTGTTCTCCATTATTATTCGCAATCGCTTTCCCTTCCCCTTGCTATCCCCATATGATAATTTTCAAAAGAAATACGTTTTTGATCACTATTTCATCGGAATTTTTTGATAAATTGTGATCCAAAATTAATCTATTGGATTTAGGGCGGTGCTCTGAGCAACTTATTTCAATTTTCAGTGATTTTTCCTACAGTAATGTTATTTTTTAACTTCATCAAGTGCTTAAGCTTATTATCTTGCCGAAATATAAAGTTGCCCAAGTCCATTTCGAAGGCACTGATCTTAAGATTTCACTGCAATATGCTCATATAGTGTTCATTGGAGCTTTTTGAATAAATTTCACCTAGGTTCCCCACACCTAACGTTAAAAATTGGACACTTACGAAGAGTCAACTGACCTGACCCATACCTTCAATCTTTCACCAACATATTTAAAAGCTTAAAATTTTTTTTCGATTTTAGTATTTAATTTCATATTTTTTAGATCAAATTTACGTAGTTGGTCAGATGAGTCCCAATTTCTACCGAAAATTTTGAAATGTCGACAATGAGTGTGAATTAAGCCCTTCAATATACAAAATTTAAAAAACAATACCCCAGGTTTCAAATATTATGGTGGAGGGCTATCGGTATTGTTACATTATTCAACTTTAAGAGCGAGAATCTTAGTGAAAATGGAGTAACTAATAACAAATGAGCAATTCACGAGCTTATTTAATAAAAATTTGGAAATAAATGCCGTAAAAATGGGTTTGGGAGACTTAATGCCTCAACCGATTCATGACTTCAAACCAAAGGTTTAAAATTGTTAAGCCTTAATTCAATTTTTTAAATCAAATTAAAATTTATTACTTTACCATTCTATAAAATCATTCATTCGAATTAATTCATAAGCTGAATTCCTTAGGACTTTAAAAATGTTGAATTCATTACTTGTATAATTCATTCTTTAAAGGCTTAATTCCTTGCTGAATGATTTAAATTTTTTCGAATTCAAATCTATTACAAAATAGCTTTAATCATTTTTTCTTCATTCATTTTGTAGGGGATTAATGAAAATTTTTTAAATAAAAATGTATATACATTAGGGGGTCTTTTGTTTTTAGTTTTTAATTTTATTAATTTTAATTTTATTTTAATTTCAGCTAATTAAATATGCACTATATTATATAAATAAAAACTATATTATAGATGAAATTAAAGTAAAATAAATATAGCCCCTATTTAATTTTACATAAATGACAAATCTTGTTCGAAGCATATTATTTATAAAGTTTTTTAAACGTTATTATTGTGCGCCTTTTAATAATATTTTCCAAATATAACTTCCATTCGAAAAAAGTTTGAACATATACATACGTATAAACAGAATTATAAATATTTCAAATTTGAAATAAATTTTAAATTATTTTTCAAATTTAAGATTATTTTTCCAAAATAATTGCTATCATGAGTGAATTAGAATTTTCATCTAATATGTAGATCAACCATTGATAAAAGTTATGCGGTTCCTAGGCAAAAGGAAACAAGAAAGGTTTATACGAAACCAAATATAACAAATGATATATTATTTAAGAACTATTTTCAAATTAAACATTTATTTGAACAATCCTAATATACACACATGCTTTAATATTTGTCATATAAATTATAATTTATTTGTTTGTAATTCAAATTTTCAAATGTACTATGTATTGGATATGGATGGAATGTATGTTTTCATTACAGAAATTCTGATTAGCGGATAAATCCTTATGCTGCAGTAAATACAATAAAATACTTAAATACTATGATTAATCAGAGTTCCTATAGTTAAAAAGTACATTATTCAGAAGGAAAATCTAGCACTATAAAAGGCGTTCATTGGCTGATTCTTTTGTGTTAGGGACCGATTCTGTTTTAAGCAAACATCAACGGACTTGTTATGTTTTACGATCATAAACTCATGGTCACATACTATGTATGTATGTTTGTTTGTATATTGTACATAAATGTTATGTATCTTTATTTGCAGCAATAATGTTATAACTTAAAAATAGAAAAATGTTCTTGTGCACAGAATTTGTGTTTATTATTAGTCAGAATTATCATTCTTATTATACAAACTTACAAATATCAGCTGTAAAATTAGTTATTTAAAACTTATACGCATACACTCTTTTATATAGAGATAAAAAACTTAAAATTTTAAAAACCTTGAAAGTTGAAATTTTAGTTTTTGAGATACAACACTCTGGCTGCAAACGAAAGCGTTTTCATTCAGTCTACTACAAATTGAATTTAAGAAAAATTTCGTAATTCAATTTGGAGTAGATTTGAATTAAAGAAAAATTGAATCATTCAAAGCGAAATGTAATTCAAACATGAATGAATTCAGTATATGAATGATTTAAAATAAACTGAAAGCCTTTGAATTAAGCTATTGAATTAATTCCTGAGAATTAAAATAAGGATTGGTAGATTAAATTTTATATTTCTGAATTAAGATTTTGGTGAATTAAGCTCAAATTGAATTGATTAATTCGAAGCTCTGCTTCAAACACACGACTAAGGTTAAAAACATTATTGTAAAAAAAAAAACACTGAAAAATTTGAATGACCTGCTCAGAGCATCGCCCTAAATCTAATAGATTAATATTTGACCACAATTGATCACAAAATTCCGCTGAAATAGCGAACAAAAACGGATTTCTTTTGAAAATAATAGTATGGGAGAAAGCAAGGGAAAGTGAAAGCGATTGCGAATAATAATGGTAAAATAATTACAAAAATGACTTGAGTAGATCCAGATATTCAAATCAGAACCAAAATAGATAAAAAATTTTGATATACATAAAATTAAAATAATGATATATAAAATTTACACTTTATTTTGTCCGACAAAAAAGTGAATTTACTTTAATTTTAAATGTTATACAGAAAAATTTTAGGTGGAATAAATTTGTTTTATAGTTATTTTTGTAGCATTGTATATAAACTAAATGAATTTAAAAAAAAGTTCCATATTCAATAATCATTTAACAGATTTTTCGATAAAATAATGTAGCATGAGCACTTTTGCACTTTATTTTGTCCGATAGTGTACATACGTCAGCTTGTGTAATTGTGTCTGTGCTTATTTTAATATTGAAGTGAATATTTTTAGCTTTCAATTGTAGAAAAATAAAATCAGAAACATTTGCAAATTGTGTGACTTAACCATGTGTTTTCATAAGATTTACTATCACTGAGAAAAAAATTAAAGCAAATTTAGGGAAGAAATAATATATACGAAATCATAATAAGTATTAATGTAGCACAGTGTGGCAGATTTGATAATAATAATTCAAACGCATAATAAATACTCTACCACAGATTTTCGTTGTCTATGAGTTCATTGAGTTGAAACAGAGCTTTGGTGGGAATCGACGCTACGAACCCCAGTCTAATAGCACTAGCAGAATAGAATTGACTATCCAATGGAAATAGTCGATATAAATATTTTTTTTTTAATTTTGAAAATGTTAATAAAATCGTGCCTAATAAGGTTTTAGTCTCACTGTCATTGAATTTATAATTTTATATTTTTATTTTAAAATTACTTCAATTTGCACAGCATTACACATACACACACATTTAAATACACATTACTTTTATACACCATGTGCAATCGTACAAATGAGTCGAGGCATTCATTTTCGTTAGTTTCATTTAAATATAATTATTCTAGTGGATTTAGTGATTTTAATCTTAATCTGTTTAATTTGCCATATATGAGCATTTTTAAGCTTGGCTGCATTTAAAATAAATGTCTGCCTTCCTGCCATCTTCTCTGTCACGACTGCTGGCTTTTTCACTCAGCTTGACTCGTTCCCTGTATGAATCTTTAACTAAAATTTCTACAAATTCTACGTTCATATAAGTATGTAATATTTATAATAGCATCCAAAATGTATCTATGTGTAGTAGATGTGCCCCTAGTTTTTTCGATCAAATATTTTGCACATACATGTAACCAGATTGCTTTATTTATTACAAATCAGACATTGTGAATAACAAGTTTACTAACAGGAAACATGTATAAAAAGGATATTTTTCATAAATGGAAAATGTAATTTTTGGTCTCGGAAAGAAATAAAGATCCATTTTTATATCATATTTCAAACATTATTTAAATTGTAATTTTTTAAGTGTAGATATATCAGACACATTCAAGAGAAGTCGAACTTTTTAAGGGCTTGACTAATGTGTGTGTTTGAATGTGCATATATGCCTTTATAGGTTGTGTCTATGTATGTATTGTGAATTTGTCTTTTTTAGTTTATTTTGTGTTGTTATTTTATTTAGTTAGGAAAATTTTATTTTATTATTCAGCAAAAATCTTATACCCATACTTCTTTTGGGTTATAAATGCATATTTAAGCAAAGTCAGAAGAATGTTGTTTTTTGAGTTGAAAACGAAGTTGCAATGAGCTAATAGTAGACCAACTAAATAACCAAATTCAAAATAATTAAAAGGAGATACCAACCGCGAGAAAAATTTTAAATGTGATTCAGGGCGATGACAGGTTCATATATTTTCATTCTTTTGGCCCTAGGCCTATAGTTTAGCTAGAAAATGAACTTTTGTGTTTTCACTAAAAATCGATTTTTAGTGAGAAATAAAAGTGATCACAGATTTTCATTCTTTTGGCCCTGGGGCCTTTAGTTTACTCAGAAAATTAACTTTTAAGTTTCTACTAAAAAATTAATTTTGGTGAGAAATAAAAGTGATCACAGATTTTCAATCTTTTTGCCGTGGGGCCTCTAATTTAGCCAGAAAATGGAATTTTATGTTTTCACTAAAAAAATGATATTTATTGAGAAATAAAAGTGATCACAGATTTTCATTGTTTTGGTCCTAGGGCCTTTAGTTTAGCCAGAAAATGGACTTGTTTTCACTAAAAAAATGATTTTTGGTGAGAAAAAAAGTGATCACAGATTTTCATTGTTTTGACCTTGGGGCCACTAGTTTAGCCAGAAAATGGACATGTATGTTTTCACTAAAAAATGATTTTTTGTGAGAAATAAAAGTGATCACAGATTTTCATTCTTTTGGGCTTGGGGCCTCTAGTTTAGCCAGAAAATGGACATTTATGTTTTCACTAAAAAAATGATTTTTTGTGAGAAATAAAAGTGATCACAGATTTTCATTCTTTTGGGCCATTTTCATTCTTAGTTTAGCCTGAAAATGGACTTTTATGTATTCACTAAAAAATTTATTTTTTATGAGAAGAAAAGTGATCACAGATTTTCATTCTTTTGGCCCTGGGGCCTTTAGTTTAGCCAGAAAATGGACTTTTATGTTTTCACTAAAAAATGATTTTTTGTGAGAAATAAAAGTGATCACAGATTTTCATTCTTTTGGCCCTGGGGCCTTTAGTTTAGCCAGAAAACGGACCTTTATGTTTTCACAAAAAAAAATGTTTTTTGGTGAGAAGTAAAAGTGATCACAGATTTTCATTGTTTTGGCCCTGGGGCCTCTAGTTTAGCCAGAAAATGGACTTTTATGTTTTCACTAAAAAAATTATATTTTATGAGAAGTAAAAGTGATCACAGATTTTCATTATTTTGGCCCTGGGGCCTCTAGTTTAGCCAGAAAATGGACTTTTATGTTTTCAGTAAAAAAAATGTTTTTTGGTGAGAAGTAAAAGTGATCACAGATTTTCATTCTTTTGGCCATAGGGCCTCTAGTTTAGCCAGAAAATTGACTTTTATGTTTTGACCAGAAAAATGATTTTTGGTGAGAAATAAAAGTGATCACAGATTTTCATTGTTTTGGGCCTAGGGCCTTTAGTTTAGCCAGAAAATGGACTTTTATGTTTTGACTAAAAAAATGATTTTTTATAAGAAGTAAAAGTGATCACAGATTTTCATTGTTTTGGGCCTAGGACCTTTAGTTTAGCCAGAAAATGGACTTTTATGTTTTGACTAAAAAAATTATTTATGGTGAGAAATAAAAGTGATCACAGATTTTCAGTGTTTTGGCCCTAGGGCCTTTAGTTTAGCCAGAAAATGGACTTTTATGTTTTCACTAAAAAAATTATTTTTTATGAGAAGTAAAAGTGATCACAGATTTTCATTGTTTTGGCCCTGGGGCCTTTAGTTTAGCCAGAAAATGGACTTTTATGTTTTGACTAAAAAAATGATTTTTTATAAGAAGTAAAAGTGATCACAGATTTTCATTGTTTTGGGCCTAGGGCCTTTAGTTTAGCCAGAAAATGGACTTTTATGTTTTCACTAAAAAAATGATTTTTTGTGAGAAATAAAAGTGATCACAGATTTTCATTGTTTTGGGCCTAGGGCCAGTTTAGCCAGAAAATGGACTTTTATGTTTTCACTAAAAAAATGATTTTTTGTGAGAAATAAAAGTGATCACAGATTTTCATTCTTTTGGCCATGGGGCCTCTAGTTTAGCCAGAAAATGGACTTTTATGTTTTGACTAAAAAAAATGATTTTTTATAAGAAGTAAAAGTGATCACAGATTTTCATTGTTTTGGGCCTAGGGCCTTTAGTTTAGCCAGAAAATGGACTTTTATGTTTTCACTAAAAAAAATGATTTTTTGTGAGAAATAAAAGTGATCACAGATTTTCATTCTTTTGGCCATGGGGCCTCTAGTTTAGCCAGAAAATGGACTTTTATGTTTGCACTAAAAAAATGATTTTTTGTGAGAAATAAAAGTGATCACAGATTTTCATTCTTTTGGCCCTGGGGCCTTTAGTTTAGCCAGAAAATGGACTTTTATGTTTTGACTAAAAAAATTATTTTTTAGGAGAAATAAAAGTGATCACAGATTTTCATTGTTTTGGCCCTAGGGCCTTTAGTTTAGCCAGAAAATTGACTTTTATGTTTTGACTAAAAAAATGATTTTTTTGTGAGAAATAAAAGTGATCACAGATTTTCATTGTTTTGGCCCTGTGGCCTTTAGTTTAGCCAGAAAATGGACTTTTATGTTTTCACTAAAAAATGATTTTTTGTGAGAAGTAAAAGTGATCACAGATTTTCATTGTTTTGGGCCTAGGGCCTTTAGTTTAGCCAGAAAATGGACTTTTATGTTTTCACTGTTTTTGGGAGAAATAAAAGTGGTCACAGATTTTCATTGTTTTTTTTTCTGGGCCTAGGGCCTTTAGTTTAGCCAGAAAATGGACTTTTATGTTTTCACTAAAAAAAATATTTTTTGTGAGAAATAAAAGTGATCACAGATTTTCATTGTTTTGGGCCTAGGGCCTTTAGTTTAGCCAGAAAATGGACTTTTATATTTTCACTAAATAAATGATTTTTTTGTGAGAAATAAAAGTGATCACAGATTTTCATTGTTTTGGCCCTGGGGCCTTTAGTTTAGCCAGAAAATGGACTTTTATGTTTTCACTAAAAAATGATTTTTTATGAGAAGTAAAAGTGATCACAGATTTTCATTGTTTTGGCCCTGGGGCCTTTAGTTTAGCCAGAAAATGGACTTTTATGTTTTCACTAAAAAATTAATTTTTTATGAGAAGTAAAAGTGATCACAGAATCTCATTCTTTTGGTCCTGGGGCCTCTAGTTTAGCCAGAAAATGGACTTTTATGTTTTCGCTAAAAAATCACAGATTTAATTGTTTTGGGCCTAGGGCCTTTAGTTTAGCCAGAAAATGGACTTTTATGTTTTCACTAAAAAAAAAATATTTTTTGTGAGAAATAAGAGTGATCACAGATTTTCATTGTTTTCGGCCTAGGGCCTCAAATTTTTTTTTTTTTTTGTTTTCGTCCAAAGAGCTCAACCGACACTTTTACACTCTTAGTAATATTTCTAACAGATTTGTTTCTTGTTAAAGGATAATTCTTAATCCACTACCAAATTTTCCTCAAGGATGTATAGCTCAATCGTAAAAAATAAACTAAAAATCATCGTCTTCCGCCTCATGTTGTGGCTCGCAGCAAAAGAGTCAGTTAGTCTGTGTATGTTTTTTTATGGCCAACAATAATAAGAATTGAAATTACTCATACGCCAGCATGTACAAAGCAATTTGTAACAAATAAAATCAACATCAAAAGTAGCAGCAAACAACAAAAACAATAGCAACAAGGAAACGGCGGCAACATAACAAAAAAAGAACAGTTTAAAAAACGTAAAGTAAAGAATCCTCTTAAATGCTCGTTAATCTTAAAGCTTTGGTTAGTAAGTAGATAAAGAAATAAAACATTTCAAGAGAGACAAACACAAGACCAACAATAGCAATAATAATAACAAAAACAACAATCGAAAGGCAAAAGCTAGGGCAACCATTTTGTCACAGCAATTGTAGTGTTTTGCTATGTATTGTCACTGTGGTTGTTGTTATTGTTGGTGGAGTCATGAATATCAAAAAGGACTTTAAGCATTTTGCCTCATTTGCATTTTGAAAACAAAAGTCATCATAATACGCGCTCTCCCTCATCTCCCTCTTACTGTATAACATTGTGCTCATATTGCTGTTTGCTATTTGTTGCGATTGTGGTGAACGATAGAAATCTTTTGAACATGTCTTTATATTCATTTTTCTATTTTCATTTTTTATTTCGATCCTTTTTCTTCGCATCGCATTTGGGTTCTATTTTGGTTTATAAGTTGGTTGGGTTGGGTTGGTTTCGGTTGGACGTTTTGGTTTTGTATGCATAATAGATGAATGCACGAAATGTTAAATGTTTATAAATGTATGTGTGTGCATGTGTAGTTATTTGTAGATAAAGATGCCAGTCAACAGTCGAGATGTTGACGGCTGTATCCTGTAGTTGTTGGTGTTGTTGCTGCTGTTCTTGTTGCTGTGGCTATTCTTGTGGTCCTGGTATACTGTTGGTGGCGTAATTAGACCATCAATTGCGGCAAATTCATGACTGTCATGAATGTCTAAAAAGTAGAATGTATTGCCACAGGAATATTAGGACTAAGCATCTGTTAAGGAAACAAACCAACAGAAAAAGTGTAGAAAAATATGCGGAAAAAATACTGAAATAATCAACAAAATTCAATTCTTAAACGTGGGTGTATTAAGAAGTATTTTAAACTTTTGTAACGGACAAAATGTCAATTATCAATACTGTCCAAAAGATACTTGTGCGATAATAATTCTATTAGAACTTTTGAAACTTTTAGTCATTTTTAAAAATTTGTATATTCATTCTTGTTAAATGCTAAAGTTCTGCGACTTTATGATTTAACCCTCGAACTTCAAAAAGGTCTAATACGCACAAAAAACGCATAATACATTATACCAACTAAACTAAAGTGAAGAAGACGAAAAAACGAACGATTGAATGAATGAATAAATGTTGATATTTTTTCATTTGCTGTTTTTCCAACGTTGGTTAAGCTGCTCCTGCTGCTGGCAAAGTATTGTTCAAGTGTTGAATGTTGCTGATACCGATGCTGTTTGCTGATACTAGTGTTTGGTGTTTGTGGCCTCAACAAAAGGCCAAAGCGCTACCATAGTTTTTCCCAATGTGTGCAAGTGTTTAGCCAACAACAAAAAAGTTGAGCCATCATCAACATCGTCATCAGTAACCAACAACAGCAGCATCAACATCCTCATCATAGACGTCATTCTATGTTAAGGCAACAAAAAAACATAAAACAAAACCAAATAGATTATAGTTAGCCTCCTTCTTCGAATCATAAGTAGACGGACAATAACAACAACAACTACAACATCAGTACCTCTTGCTAGTAGCCACAATAGAGTACAAAAAAAAAAAAAAAAACGTATGAATTCAAATCAAAAGTTAGAAGAAGGGCGTTGAATTAGAGGCGGACAGTTTAGCAGCAGAGGCATAACAAACACATTTCTTTTTAAATTGAGTTGAATGAGTGCGAAAGCGCCACTTTGCAACTCATAAATATTCGAAACGTATCGTTTCGTTTGCCATTTTGTATATTTCTGATGCTGATGTTGCTGTCGTTGTTGCTGTTGTTAAAGCATTAACTGTAAACTATTCCCGTTTGTGTCTAAATACAAGTACGAGGTATTCGCATCTATATGTACGTTTCTAAATGTATGTGTGTCAATCTGTATTTTTTTTGCAATAGCAACAAACAGTTTATAGTCGTAGCAACATTCAAGTGTTGAATTTTAGGATTTTCCACCAGTCACAAACTTGAAGAGGTATTTAACTCTGAGTGTGTACATGGAATATGAAAAACCTCCATTAATACCCAAAAAAAAGAAACAAAAAATGTTTTAGAAAGTTAAATTTTGCAAACAAGTTTTTTCTTTACTTTATTTATTTTAGGCTTTATGGTCATTTAGTTAATTTTAAACTTGTAGTTGTACTTAAAGTGTTTTTTCAAATATTTGAATCTATGTTATGTGGAAAAATTGAGTGCACATTTTCAGCACTTAAATTAGAACTCAAAGTTGATGAAAATAGAAAATTATGTTTTTCTAGAAAACTTCATGCCCTACAGCGCAAGCAGTAAAAATTTGTGATCGCTAAAATTTCTGAACAAAATCGATTTTTTTCGAAAACTAAAGGCTCTACAGCGTAAACACTGAAAATCTGTGATCAATCAAATTTCCCATCAAAATCGTTGTTATTGTATGGGAACATAAAATTGCTTTTTTTCTCGAAAACTAAAGGCCCTACAAAGAAAACTGTAGAAATCTGAGAGTCCAGTATAGATCCGCCATAAATAATTTTTGTTACGTTCGGTACAACTGGTAATATCTTCCATGTAATCGAAAATTACATTATGTCGGCACATCACAGTCTGACTACCCAGCAAAAACTCGGTAATGATTTTCAGTTGTAACTACTTACCATTTAACATACTTTTCAATGACTACTACATAACGTCCTGATTACATATAAGGAGTCTAAAACCGTCTTATTGATAATGTAATGAAGCTATAGAAGCTGTATATGTTTTACGTTGACTTGATCGTATCCTATAGGATCAACAAGGCATATCGGTGCTGGGCGATATGTAGGAGAACTATAGGCATGAAATGGGGTCTTTGTAGGACTAAGATAAAAAGGCTTAATAAAAGTGTAATTAGACCAATTCTAGCTTATGCTTCAATAATCTGGTGGACTGCTTTGGACAATCTCGTATTTTTTGTACTACTTCAATCTCGGCTCTGGAAACGTTGCTAGATATTCCACCCACTGAAACATATTTAAGATATGAGGCAGCGCCTACAGCCGAACGGCTCTTTACTTTAGGCGAACTGGCCAAATGCGGTTATAGGACACGTCATCAATGCATACTGAACACATTGGAAGGTTATACACAATCATCGGACGTGCGTGATCGCATACCAGATACAGAATATGTCGGAAACTTTGAAACGCTGATCCCAGATAGAATGTCTTGGTCAAGCGGAAAACCACACGGATTTTCCAGTAGGAATCCGTTGTTACACTGATGGCTCTAAATTGAGGGACAAAGTGGGTCTGGGGTTCTATATTGAAGACTAAGAAATATTCCACCGTTTAACTAATCATAACACAAGCTTCCAGGCTGAAGTTCGAGCAATAACGGAATGTGTAAATTGGATTAGAATAAATATGGCGCCCACAGCCCTTAATATAAAGGTTTACATCACATGGGTACCAGGCCACTGAGGAGTAGAGTCGGCAACGAAAGGCGAATGTTATAGATTTAAAGGGAACGGAGCTCGAGGTAGTTAACTGGACAAACGCAAAACCATTCGACGCAACAAAAGCTGAATTAAAAATAACCACATAACCAAATAACTACAAAAATCATATGGATTGACCCTAATGACAGCAAGACGAGAAATCTCTTCAAAATGAGCAAGTCTGAGGTTAGTATGATCGTACGTTTCTGAGTGGACACACAGGATTACGATCACATCTATACAAAATTGATTTAGAAGAATGTAAAGCATGTGTAGAGGACAATGAAACTCTGGAGCACTTTCTTTGCCACTGTCGTCGAAGTTAGATCCAAGTATCTTGGAAGTGATATTATTCCGAAAATAACATTCCTGACTAACACTGACTGACTAATTTTTCTAATTACTTGTAAGTAGTTGTGCTAAATACTTGCCTCCAATGACATCACAATTAAAATAATGACATAAAATACTATTATGTAAGTAATTTTTGCATTTTAACTCCTTACATGGTAATGAAACTTTTTGTTTTGAATATGTATCTGCTAATTCTTTATGTTTATATTTATGAAAACTACTACGTATTTGTATAAAATCTTATACCCCTATTAGGACCTTTTCTCTTTTCCATATTAGGGATGTATATCATAAAGTTTACAAATGTTTAAGAACTTTGATGTGATCCTAGCAATACTAAAGTAATATGAATGTAACAATCAATAGCCAGTTTAGTATAAAAAGTTAAAATCCTTTATTAAGTATTTAAGTCGTTTTTAACTTAATTTTTCTAAACAACTTTTAAACTTACGATATATGTACAAAGCTAATGGCTAATACAACCTTTTTATTTCTTTACAGGTATGACATATCATATAATTCTATTTATTTTTTAATAAGATGAACCATAAACTGCTAATACACAATGCTCGTTTAGCTCTAACTTATACATATATTGGTAAGAAATTGCTTTAATTCGATATTAAATGTTTGTAAAACGTTTAATATGAAACAAACTTTAACCCTTTTGTACTCATGATGCTGCTACTGGAAGCCCTAGTAGTTACACAACTGGTGTTACAGAGAGATTAAATTTAATGAAGCCGGAAAAAAATCTTTACAAACTTCATGACCTGTTAAATTTGAAGGAAAAGGATTTAAGGGATTTAAATGTGTGTAACACATGTGTATAGAGTAGGAAGGAGCAGAACATTAACTGGCAAATAGGGATGGATGTATGTATGTGCTCATAAAAAAGTGAATCAAATATTTAAAATCGTAAATGCAAAATAAATGAACACACACATTGTTACACACGTTCCTGGAAATAATCAGTAGTATACATACAAACAATTATAGTCATATGTATGCACATGTCAGTGTGTGCTGGATTTTATTTTTTATTGTTGTAAACATATAAAAAAAATTTGTAACAACATCATCATATTTAAGCTTTTGCTGTACGAGTTCACGTTAATGTGAATCCTTACCGAAATAACAAATTTCCAAAAAAAAAGGAATGAAATTTCCACATATGGCCAAACAAGTTGTTTCTCCAAATAATAAATGTCTGCATAATCTGTTGAAGCAAAAGCAGCAACACCGTTCATTCACATACTCATACACACACAAAACATACTTTTATGGCCATTCTTTTTGTTAAATAATTCCTTTGTGTGCATGTGTGTGAGTGTGCTAGTGTGAATTGTGTGAATCTCCTCTAGAATTATACGGGGTTTTTTCAATGTGGATCGTTTTCCTGTTTTGTTGTTCCCTTTTGCAATACGTTACTTTATATTTTACTGTATACTTTTGCTAGAAAAATGTTTCATACGTTTGCTTCTGCTGCAAAAAAAATCCAACATCTGTTGTTTTGGAATTCCTCCATTTTGTTTGTTCGTTTCAGAAATATTGTTGTTTTTTTTGGAAAGTAAAATAGTATTTTTGTTGCTATTTTATAATAGTAGCTTTGCTCTTCTATGCAGCTTCAAATGTACATACATACATATGTAGAATTTATACAAACAATCCTAAACTTTAATTCATGGTATTAGGTGGGGTAAAAAGGTGTTTCCTCAATGTTTCTATGGATTAAGATAACAAAATTTTCTAGAATACTGTATGCATAGTTTTATATAAAAATTGTGTTATTACAGAGCAAAGTTATTTAAAAAACTGTACTCATAAAAGAACAAACTTTTTTATAGAAATCTGTATTCCTAAAAAGCAAAGTTTTCTATAGAAAACTGTGTTCATACAGAGCAATGTTTTCTATAGAAAACTGTGTTCATACAGAGCAATGTTTTCTATAGAAAACTGTGTTCATACAGAGCAATGTTTTCTATAGAAAACTGTGTTCATAAAGATCAAAGTTTTCTATAGAAAACTGTGTTCATACAGATCAAAGTTTTCTATAGAAAACTGTGTTCATACAAATCAAAATTTTCTATAGAAAACTGTGTTCATACAGATCAAAGTTTTCCATAGAAAACTGTGTTCATACAGATCAAAGTTTTCTATAGAAAACTGTGTTCATACAGATCAAAGTTTTCTATAGAAAACTGTGTTCATACAGATCAAAGTTTTCTATAGAAAACTGTGTTCATACAGATCAAAGTTTTCTATAGAAAACTGTGTTCATACAGATCAAAGTTTTCTATAGAAAACTGTGTTCATACAGATCAAAGTTTTCTATAGGAAACAGTGTTCATACAGATTAAAGTTTTCTATAGGAAACAGTGTTCATACAGATTAAAGTTTTCTATAGAAAACTGTGTTCATATAGGAAACAGTGTTCATACAGATTAAAGTTTTCTATAGAAAACTGTGTTCATACAGATCAATGTTTTCCATAGAAAACTGTCTCCATATAGCTATGTTATTATAGCGCAACATTTGCTGTTTATACAGAGCAAAGTTTTATATAATCGACTGTGTTCACACCAAAAAAAGTTTTCTACACTTTTGCTTTTTCTCTCATCTAATAGTTAAAGTGTGAAAGTTTGAATGCACGAATGAACTGAACGAATGTATGTATGTAGATCAACTCTGTTATTCTACCACAATGATGAAAACTATGCATACGGCATGAAAAATATATATTGTTTATATTTATTTATGTATGAATATTTAGGTATACATGTGTGTTTGTATGTAAAAGAACACAATGAAAAACTAAAGTCGAATATATTATTTGGTAAAATAAATTACATGCTAAACGAGCAACTCTTACTCATTCTAGTACAAGCAAATTATTCTCTCGAATTTTAACACTATATGTACATTTGTATGTATGGAAAAAAAGGACTCTAATGTGAGTGTTTGTATGTCTGTGTATGTTCAACAATGTGTATGAGTATAAATGGGTTTCTGTGAATGCATTGCTAAAGAAAAATATTTTCAAATGAATACATAGTTTTCGCTAGTTTTTTATAGTTTTAGTTGTTGTTTTATTTTAGTTTTTGTAATACTAAATATGTATACCGTCTCTATACATGCACTTTTACTAGCGAACAAACACTAAGCATTTTTGTAATAAGGATGCATGTACGAGAGTGAGTGTTGAGTATTTTTAACAAGAGCAACAACATTCAAGTCTAGCTTTGCTTAGCTGCTTCTGATTGTGTTTGTAGTTGCCGGTAATAAAGTTGAATTCGCTCTTCCGGTGCATATCCTAGAGGCGTGTGTGTACCACATTCATATGCTGTTTATATTTTTCCATTTCCTGTACAAAGTTAAAGATTCTATGCAAAATACATACAAAATAGGAGGTTTTCTTTTATTCCCCCTCAGATTTTTTAAGGATTTTTTTATTTTATTTTGGATGCACCGGGAGAAAAGATTTTATTAGATAGAGTTTTAGTTTTTAGCAGATAACTATCTAGTTTCCGTGACATTAGCAAAAATATAGGTAGCCATGAGTTGTTCCATATAATGGCAAATATTACTGACTATCCTTAACAAAATTTCTGAGCATATGATTGATATATTGATTTTAATCAACCTACAGATAGACAGACACAACAAAATCAATGGTAAAATTCAATTGGTACATTTCTCCCCGTGTATTAATTCCTATTGTATCCCATAATAAATATGTTCCTATAAATGTATTAGTGCTCCTTTAAATGCATTTTCATTTGTGTTTATGCGTGTGTGTCAATATGCATGTGGTTTGCTACACTTGCTGCTGTTATTGCAGCAGAAGAGCTGTAGTTTATATAAATGATTCTCATCTTTTTGTTGCCGTAAAGAAAGATGTTAGGGCAGGCAACTAATTTAAATTAGGAGCTAAATAATAGAAAAGAAAAACTTCTCTATACATATGAATTTGTAAAATTGTTTTAGTTTTTTTCTTTATTTTATTCTATTTAAAAACATTTTCTTGCACTCATCGTACTCTAGATACGAATATATATGCTGATGCTACTTACCGCTGCTGTTGCTGATTCTGCTGAAATTTGTGTACGAGTTTAGAAGTGGATTTCTGTTTTTTTTTTTGCCCGTTTGTTTTTAAACAAATTTTAATTATTAATAAGACTGTGGTTGGGAAATACTCGTAAACGAGTTGTATACGAGTTCAGTAAATATAATCTACCCTTCTGCTGGTTTTTACCGCCGCTCGTAAATGTTTAGCTCAGTGTGTGACTGTAAATTTGCAACATAATTTTCATGTGTTGAATTGGTGTAACCCCAAGTTTATTATTTCTTTCATTCTATTTTTTTTGGCTAGATTTTT
The DNA here is from genome assembly GCF_015586225.1 of Lucilia sericata. Lineage (NCBI taxonomy): Eukaryota > Metazoa > Arthropoda > Insecta > Diptera > Calliphoridae > Lucilia > Lucilia sericata. The sequence goes on from NW_023994576.1 coordinate 213,727, forward strand.
TTTATTACGTCTCCTGGTTGCTTTTTTGCAACTTAATTTCATAAAATGTATAATAATATTTAGGATTTACTTTATTACAAACACAAACATGTTTATACAGAGATATATTTGGGTACTTATAAGGATATGTTAGGACAGTGGAGGCTAAAATTTGGCATTAAAAATTAAACCTGAAAACAAAGTGTGCTTAAAAAGTTCTATATAAAACTATATTCACATAAACTATAGTTAACTATGTAATTCTTAAATATTTTATATAAAAAATGAAAATTTCAGAATTTGTTTACACAAAGTAAAAGAGAGACACTTAAATTTTGTATAGAACTATATAAAACTGGGTTCACACAGACTAAAGTTTTCTACCGTGTTCGGATAGGCTTAAGTTTCCTATAGAGAACTGTGTTCACATAGACTAACATTATCTACAGAAAACTTTGTTCACACGGACTAACGTTTTGTATGGAAAACAAAGTTCACATAGACTGAAGTTCTCTATAGGAAACTGTGTTCACACAGACTAAAGTTTTCTATAGAAAACTGTATTCTCACAGACTAATGTTTTCTATAGAACACTGTGAACACACCTTAAATTTTCCTATAGAAAATTGTGTTCAAACAGACTAAAGCTTTTCATAGAAAACTGTGTTCACGCAGACTAAAGGTGTCTATAGAAAACTGTGTTCACACAGACTAAAGTTGTCTATAGAAAATTGTGTTCACACAGACTAAAGTTTTCTATAGAATATTGTGTTCTCACAGATAAAAGATTTATATAAAAAACTGTGGTCATAAGTTTGAAGTTTTCTAAAGAAAAAATGTTTACATTGCCTAATGTTTTCTTTAGAAAACTGTGTTCCCACAGACAAAAATTTTCTATAAAAGTCTAAAGTTTCCCATAGAAAACTGTGTTCACACAGACTAAAGTTTTCTATAGAAGACTGTGTTCACACACATTAAATTTTTCTATAGAAAATTGTAATATAGAAAACTGTGCTTACACAGACTAAAGTTTTTTTTAGAAAACTGTGTTCACATAGACTAAAGATTCCTATAGAAAACTGTATTCACACAGACTATAGTCTTCTATAGAAAACTGTATTCATACAGACTAAAATTTTACATTTTTGCTCCTCACTATAACAACTATATCAGCATCAACTTAAAACTCATGCATATGTATGACTTCTTCTATGAGTTAAATATATTGAGGCTGTAAAAATGTGTGTATGAGTGTTTGCATCCGTACTAGGACTAAACAAGTTAATGGGTTTGTATGTGTGTGCGTTTGTGGAAATCTACTATTAATTATCCTTATAATAAAAATGTGGTTTTCAACTTAGCGCAAAGTTAATGTCCTTTCTATTACTCTCTACTTTTAGCATACTAGGACTAAACAAGTTAATGGGTTTGTATGTGTGTGCGTTTGTGGAAATCTACTATTAATTATCCTTATAATAAAAATGTGGTTTTCAACTTAGCGCAAAGTTAATGTCCTTTCTATTACTCTCTACTTTTAGCATACATACAAAGCTGTAATAAAATTTTAGGTTTATATTTTTTGTTGGTTGCCATTTGCTGCTTGCTTAGTCGTTGTTATATGTACTTTTTTTCTAGCAACAAAACAAAAATTACAATGTTAGTATTTATTTGTGTAAGTGAGTATGTGTGTGTTTGTTAATTTTTGTTAGTATTCCTTTGACCTATATGACCTTTATATGACTTACCTAGTTAAATGTGTGTAAATGATTGTGCATTTTGTATACGGTAAATACAAATGGTGAATTTTTTGCTCCATGTTGGGGTTTTTTTGGAAAAACACATATTTCTTATTTCACATTTTTATGCATCACGCGTTTAATTACGTGCTCCATATGATGATGTTTATTAGTTACCATTTTTATAGGTATGAATGACTATTTTATGTAGAAAAAATGCAGACACACATACGGTTTATAAAAATGTGCAAAGATTGTAGGGAAAATTTAACATTTAACCAGCCAAAAAATTATTTGCAAAGGAGGTGAAAATTGGAAAGGATTTGAAATTTGGATGAAATGAATAATAGGATTATCGCCCGAACGATAAAAACAATCTGCTTTTAAAAAATGTTCTAAATAAAGACTGGTCTATGGCCAACTTTAAAGACTTGTTTAAGTTCTAGTGTAACTTTTCTAATTACTAGTCTAGAGACGTGTTCAGTCTCAGGACGAATATAAGAACTATTTTAAATCTAAAAATTTGCCTAAGGTCTAGTGTCGAAAAACATGTCTAAGAACTGATGTAAGAACTAGTCTGAGAATTAGACTAAAAACATATAAGAACTAGTCTAAGAACTAGTCTAGGGACTAGTCTAGTGACTAGTCTAGGAACTAGTCTAAAAACTAGTCTTCTTACTAATCTAAGACTACTCTATGGACTTAATCGAAGGACTAGTCTATGGACTTGACTAAGGCCTAATCTATGGACTATACTAAGGACTAGACTGAGGATAAGTCTAAGAACTAGTCTAGGAACTAGTCTAAGGAATAGTCTTAGATCTAGTGTAGGGACTAGTTTACGAACTAATCTAAGGACTAAGGACTAGTCTAGATACTAGTCTAACAACTAGTCTAATAACTAGTCGATGGAGTAATCTAAGGACTAGTCTAAGGAATAGTCTTAAAACTAGTGTAGGGACTAAGGACTAGTCGAAGGACTAGTCTAATAACTAGTCTTGGTATTAGCCGAAAGACTAGTCTACGGACTAGCCTAAGGAGTAGTCCATGGATTAGCCTAAGAAATAGTCCAAGGACTAGTCTAACAACTAGTCTAGAAACAAGTCATTGGACTAATCTAAGGACTTGTCAATAGTTCTAACTTTTTAACCCTAATTACAAAGCTTTCAACAAATCTAAAATACTCCTCATCTGGCGTAAAAACACACACACACACATCTTTTCTCATCTATCACTCCTATAATTAGTTAAGTTTGTCGTTTCAAAAACTATTTTAACGGTAAAAACCAACATCATTTAAAACCGACCGACCAACTTCATTTCGTATGCAACAATTTAGTGCTCATCATGCTGACTCAATGGCCAATTCTGGGAATGTTTTAGCGCATTTTAAATGACTTCTTCTTCATCTACCTTTATCCAAGGAAAAACAACTCTCGAACGAATAGGAACATTTCATTCTTGTGAGCAAAATACTCAACACACATTAAAATTGTAAAGAGTTTTAAAAAAGGTATTTTTAACTTTAGACGATGATGATGATGATGAAAATGCAGATATTCTTCAATGAAAGGGTTAGGTGGGTGCATGGTTGGTTCCTGTTAATGCTGCAGTTCATCACTACATCCGCATGTTGTTTGTCATTATCATTGGCTCTGTGCAGTTGAAAGTGTATAGTAGATGTGTTGTCGTTGATGATGTTGATGATGGAAATGTTGACAAACTATTTCCATTTACAATTAGTTCAATATGTATTTGTTGTAGTTTTGTTATTGTTGCTGCTGATGACGCTGGTAGTTTGTTGGATTGGTTGGTTGGTTGATTCGTTGGTGGTGTGAATACTTATTGTATTGTTGCTGATTGCTATAGTTTTAGTTGTTGTTGATGCCAATGTTGCTGTTAACAGTTTGTCGTTCATTTCTATCGTTTACCACATTTGCCAGTTTGAAAAGTTGCTGTGACAGCTGTTGCTCTCTCTCTCTGTGTTCCCATTTGCCTGTTTTTTTGTTGCTATTGTTTTATATTGTAATTGCTAATGCTGCTTGTTGCTATTGTTGTT